>NC_042615.1:820561570-820655935 GCF_901001135.1 Rhinatrema bivittatum
GACCCCACCTCCGGGTGGGCTCTAAAGAGCATCTGAGCTCCTCGAAAAAAGTCTGCACCCAGGACTGACCATAGCCCATAAACTGCCTCTGTGGGACTGTCGCATGTCGAGGCCTTCTGCCTTCTCGGAAACGGGCCCAAGACTGAAAGGACTGTCTGCACTTAAGCTTATCCTCTGGACAACCTTATTGTCTCCTTACTGTTTTATCAACTGCTAGAGATCCTCTCCTAACAAAAGAAGGCTCTTAAATGGCAGAGAACCCAATTGAGATTTGGATGAAACATCCGCCGACCAGTGCCACAACAATCTCCTGGCTGACACCGCAGAAGCCATAAGCCAAGAAGAGGTCTGCACTAAGTCATAGAATCCACCAGCTACGTGCCACTGAAGCCTCCAAGCGCTCCTCAAGACCACCGTCCACACTGGGGTTAGCTTGGTCCCCTTGAAGCTGCTGCACCCAATGCAAGCATGCCCACTACATGAAGCTGGAGCAAATAGCCACCCGAAAGCTCAAAGCAGAAACCTCAAAGGCTGCAGGTGAATCTCCAGCTTACAGTCTTGGACATCCTTTAAAACTGCGGCCCCTGCTACCGGAATAGTCATCTTTTTGGTGATATCCGATACCGCAGCGTCCACCTTCGGCAAGCGAAGAGCTCTAACGTCTGTTTGGGTAAAGGATAGAGCTTCGACATAGCTGGGCCCACCCATAAGCCTACATCAGGAGAATTCCACTCCTGGTCCACCATCCTCTGCACGGACCTATGGTAGGGAAAAGTGGAAGGAGGACTACGAGTCTCATCCAGAACCGAGTCCACCCCATCTAGGTCTGAATGCGACTGAGGGAGCTTCAAACCGAGCTCCCCGAGGACCAGCGGAATCAAGTGGGCCAATTCCCCTCGACGAAACAAACGAAGAATCTTGGGATCATCCCCATCAGACACTGGCATATCGGCAACATTGTTCCCCGGATCCAGATTGCCAGCATCTGGGTCCGCTGCATCCAGATCATCCGCCCAGCGATCAGGAGCTGGAACACCCGCAAAGGGGAGCCCTGCCTCCCCAGGAGTCTCCGAGGATCCTCTGTCCGACCGCGGAGGCCCTAGTAAACGCTGCATCTTGAGGGCCAGAGTACTCCGTGACCGAGTAGAGCCCGACCTAGTTATCTGAACAGCTGGGGAGGAAGGAGAAGGGACTATTCCCATTTGCTGAAGGTCTAACCCTTCCTGCTGTGCCAAAAAGGGGCAGGGGAGCAGCAAAATAAATTCAGGGGAGAAACCGTGGTGAGCAGAGCCTGTAGGCCCAGTGCCCCCCAACCGAGCTAAATCCACTGGCAGTGCCTCATCCAAACTCCCCTGCCCCCACCCTACAGGGCCCAAGTGCACTGGGGAAAGCCACGGGGGGGAGTCCTCCAGTCCCCCCGAAAGCACTGCCAAGTCTGCTGGGGAACCTAAAATGACCGCTGTTCCTGTGCTGGCCGAGGCCGAAGGCCCGACACGGGAAACCCGTCCCTGAGAGCAACCATATGGGTGGCTAAAGGAGGCCCAACGTGCCGGCGTTTTGCGGAGAGGAAGGGAAATAGAAGGCCCCTCACCACCTGAAACACATGACGAGCAGAGAGAGAGCCGGCTGAGCCGGACAGGAACTGCGCCACACACGCGGCAGGCCCGACCACAAACCATAGCATGCGGTTAACCACGGAGCCCAGCCTGAAAAATGCCACCCCGATAGCGAAAACACCACCCGCAGAGCCCAGGAGAGACACTGCCCCGCTGCAGCTGCTCCCTGCTGAAACTGGGTTGTTTTTTTTTTTTTTTTAAACTTTACAAAAATAACAGGGCCTCTGCTCTCCTAAGACCAAGGGGAGCTGTTCAGCTTCAGCTCAGTCTGAAAGCTAGGAGAGGGAGAGCCCTAAAAACAAAAAGCAGTTGCCCCTAGCTGAAAAGCCACCTAGGCGGCCTCGTGAAGGGAGGGATCTGGACCAACAGATCTGCACCTCACAGATGGGAGCCGGAACGGGCGAACAAAAAGGTCACCAACCTCCAGCTCGTCCACCTCAACCAAACAGGGAGGGGTTCCCCCAGGGAACATGACCCCTGGGAGAAAGGCTTCTGAGAAAAAGAAAAAGAAAAAAGACTGAAATAAATCACCAGAAACTGCATCAGCCATCATCTGCTGGAGACAGAGAAATACTGGGGACCTGCAGGTGGCACCAGGGCTTATCAAGCAGTGTCAGTGAAACTTTCTCTGTCTCCATCTGCTGGCACAGATGCATAAACTCAGGAGTCTGGAATGATCTGGGTATGTACAGGGAAATCACTGTTTTCATGTCATTTCAAAATGAAAGCGCATCTGTAGCTGAAGCTGAACACAGGCTGGGCTGTTCCATGGGCACTGGCTACTCTTTCCTGCGGCTGCTTGGCCTCTGATTTTATAACTACAGATGTCCCTGTTTACAAGAAGCCCTCTGTTTCAGAACTTAGTATCAGATACAGCAGGAAGTCTGATCTTTCAGAGTAATCTAATGCAGTAACATGGTGGACAACAGAAAAGGACCAACCTGCCCATCCAGTTTGATCAGTTATACTTGTCCACAGTTACCAGTTATACAGCATGTTATATATCACTCCAAGACAGTTTTTATCATGATCATACTTTGTACACCATCTTCCTCGGTAGCTCAGCAAGCAAGATTCCCTGTTTAGTTCACATCCAGAACTTCTCCAGTGCCATGTCTAACCACTAGGCCCCACAATAAGGCAAACAGCTACCAACATCTGTGTGATCGCTGCCCAAACCTCTAGCATCCTAAGTCCCTAGGGCCCCTCCAGACAGTACTGCATCATCTTCAGTCTACTGTACCGACCTGGTTGACACGAAGCATGACTAGCCTGCCAGACAGATCCATCTATGGGAGTGCCTGTGTGTCTGCTAGAACTTCTGACATTTCATATTACCCAGCTTTATCATCTATTGTGACAGCACCAACATTCACTGAATCATTTGAGAAGGGCTTCAGCTATATTTTCACATTTTTTTGCAAATATGAATCTTCTATTTATCGCATGTCTTCTTGATATATTGTTTTAATCTCACCTCACTGTGTACTGCTCCCAGAGTTCTGCACTCCAAATGCATCGCTCTGCATTTTAGTATTGAAACCCAACTTCCAAACAATTGACCACTCTTCGAGCTTCCTTAGATCACTTCTCATACAGTCTACATCATCAGGTGTGTCCACTCTGTGGCAGGTCTTACTGTCATTCACAAAAAGGCAAACTTTTCTTTTTAATCCCTTCACTATACTGCTCACAAAGATATTGAACAGGACTGATCCCAGAAGTTCTCCACTCATCAGCTTCCTTTTTTCGGAGTGAACTCTATCTACCAGCACACTCTCTTGTCTATCCCTAAACCAGTTTCTAATCCTCCATCACCCTGGAACCTAACTCTAGATTACTCAGTATGAGCCTTCTATGTGAAACAGTATCCCAACTTTTGCTGAAATCCAAGTATATCCCATCCAACACCCAGCCCCGATCTAATTCTATGGTCATCCACCTGAAAAAAATGAGTAAGATTTGTCTAACATGATCTCCCTCTGGTAAAATCAGGCTGCCTTGAATCCTTCAACTTGCTGGATTCAAGATACTTCACTATATTTTCCTTCAGAAGAGTCTCCATTAAGTTTCCCCAGCACCAAAATCAGACTAAGTAGTCTGTAATTTCCAACCTCTTCCCTATTACAACTTTAATAAAGAGGGACAACATCCACCCTTTTTCAGTCCCATTGAGCCGGTTCCAAAGATCTATTGAGCAGGTCCTTCAGTGGACCTGCCAGAACCTCCCTGACCCATCCAGCCCCATGCTTTATTCCACACAAATGCTCTCATTTGCAAATGCCATTACCATATGTACCCTTACTAAGTATCAGGATCCTTCTCCAACCTTTTCTTCAGTGTGAATCCAACAGAAATATTTGTTCAGTATCTCTGCTTTTTCCTTGTCACCCTCCACACATAAGAACATAAGAATATAATATTTGCCATACTGGATCAGACCAAAGATCCATCAAGCCCAGCATCCTGTTTCCAACAGTGGTCAAGCCAGGATCCCAAGGGGTAGATAGATTCCATGCTGCTTATCCCAAGAATAAGGCAGTAGATTTCTGTAATTCTTGTGTCTTCTTGGTGTAATGATTCCTCTTCTGCCCTTCTTCCTTTCATGGATACAGCTGAAAAAAAGACTTGCTGCTTTGCTTTACCTTTTCACTCATGCCTTTTACCATTCTGACAACTTTCCCTGCCACTTTCAGCTTTCCCAGATATTCTTCTCTGTGCTCCTCTTTCTGAGATCCCTTGTATGTCTTGAATGCTAATCTTTTTACCTTACATTTTTACCACCCCTTTTGAAACCCATACTGGTTCCTTTTTCCTGTTACTTACTTCTTGGGGCAATTTTCAGTCTGCATTTTGGGCCAAAGCCCCCAGGTCCGTTTCACCTATGATCTTTGGCCCGAGTTTCAAAGTGAAACAAAGTGTGCTCGTACTTTGCTCTGAAACTTGCTGAGGGTGCTTTTGTTCCTGCTTTCTCTGTGGGTAATTTTTCCATGGAAAATAATGCATGTAAATCTGGAAATGCAATCTGCGTGTCTTAATTTCCTCTTCCAACCTAAACATGCCCTCTGGGAACACCTTCTCTAAATGCAGCTACATGTTCACGTGTTGTGGAACAATGCGCATACTTTTAGGTGCATTGAGGAAGGATAAGTTCCAGTCAGCCAATTTATGCTTGTAAATCACTAGCTACACATGTAAATGGCCTTGTAAATTGTGCTCTTTTTACCTCTCCTGGTAATTCAGCTCGCTGGTCTTCTACTTCCACCCTGCCAGGGCCTCTAGTTATTGTTACCGTACTGTTCTACTTAATGCACCGGTACTGGGATCCCTGGCTGGATGTTACACAGGTGGCTGCTGTGGATGGATTCCTGGAAACTCGGTTCTTTGATCGAGGTTCCACAGTCAGGGTTACCTCACCACACTGCTGAGGCACCCCAGAGTTTGGTTCCTAACATCGTTATACCATTGTACGACTGTCCATTTCATACTGAGACTGGAAGCATTTAACCCCATGAACTGATACAGGACTTCAGCGCATGACCAAGATAGATGGATGCTGCTCTGAAGGTACTTACATCTATGTAGCTGGCATTGATGTAGTTGTCTTCTGGTGAGCTGGATCGCAAAATGACTCGTGAGTGATCATCTGAAAGAGAAGAGGGGGCAGAAGCATGTTACTGCAAGGAACAGTTCGGGAGAGTGTATTACTACCTCTTCCCTGCTGCTTTAGACAGGGTCAGATCCCATTCATAATTCAAGGTTTCCAATGTAGGATGCAGTATGTTGTTTCTTGTAGAAAAGTTCATTATGGGCAGAGAAAATCATTTCTTCTGGTACGATGCACTGAATTTCCAAACGTTCCTGTGGAAAGCGATGGCCATACGGTTTCCTGTAAAGTTGGCCCTTTGGGCTCAGTAATATGGTACAGTCTAGCTCTGCCTAGTACAGGGGTGGCCAACTCTGATCCTTGAGAGCCACAAACAAGCCAGGCTTTTAGGATATCCACAATGAATATGCATGAGATAGATTTGCATGCATTGCCTCCCTTGTATGCAAATCTATCTCATGCATATTCATTGTGGATAGCCTGAAAACTTGGCCTGTTTGTGGCTCTTGAGGACCGGAATTGGCCACCCCTGGCCTAGTAGCACAATGCACAAGTTGTAGGAACCAATAGTGCAAGGAGAGGTGGTAGGAATATTCCACTGCCACATGTAGAAACAATTCCACTTACTACACAATGAATACAGTTTTATACATTACAAAGGTCATCAACATTACAGTTTTATACATTACAAAGGTCAAACAACACCAGCGCTCATTCAGCTAGCAACCATCCAGCGCTCATTCAACTAGCAACCATCCAGCGCTCACTCAACAAACAGCACCAGCACTCATTCAACTAGCAACCATCCAGCGCTCATTCAACTAGCAACCATCCAGCGCTCACTCAACAAGCAACCATCCAGCGCTCATTCAACTAGCAACAATCCAGCGCTCATTCAACTAGCAACCATCCAGCGCTCATTCAACTAGCAACCATCCAGCGCTCACTCAACAAGCAACCATCCAGCGCTCACTCAACAAACAACACCAGCGCTCATTCAACTAGCAACCACCCAGCGCTCATTCAACTAGCAACACCCAGCGCTCATTCAACAAGCAACCATCCAGCGCTCACTCAACAAACAACACCAGCGCTCATTCAACTAGCAACCACCCAGCGCTCATTCAACTAGCAACACCCAGCGCTCATTCAACAAGCAACCATCCAGCGCTCACTCAACAAGCAACCATCCAGCGCTCATTCAACTAGCAACCACCCAGCGCTCTTTCAACTAACAACCACCCAGCGCTCAGTTACGAAACCAATCATGGCGATCTCATCCATCCCCATCATCCACAACCTCAAGAGACCATCAGCAAAAAAACAAGCCTTACCACACTCTTTACAAAAAAGACTCATCCCTATCGTCATCTCACCTTTAAACCAACTACTGGGACTGTCACTTTTCACCTTATCACTGCTGAACGCACAGTCTTTGACTAAGAAAACTCACCTGCTTCATGACTATCTGCTGGAAACAAACACAGACATATTTGCAATCACTGAAACCTGGTTAAAACCAGAAGACATCGCTACAATCAACCAACTCCCTACTCACTCGTACAACATATTCTCAATCCCCAGACTCAAAAAGCGAGGAGGAGGTCTTCTTCTGGCAGCAAAAAAAACACTAGGAATGTCGCTACAAACTTCAATATCTTCACATTCTCTAGAATTTGCTGTATTTAAATCCTCTCACCTTCAAATCGGACTTACATACGCCACCCCAGGATACCTCGAAACCGATCCATCACCTTTGATTGAAAATATAGTAAAACACATCAACTCCGACACACCAGCGATACTATTGGGGGATTTCAACCTCCATGTGGATGTATCTCCCCATTCTCACAGCTGTGAAACTCTCCTAAGCACACTAAACTGCATGGGTTTCAAACAAATAATTAAGAAACCCACCCACAAAGCTGGTCATACATTGGACCTCATTTTCATTAACCAGGAACTTACTCTTTCCTCTCACCCTACATGCCTTCCAGTTCCCTGGTCAGACCATAAGCTGATCAACACAACACTAAAGATAAACCTACCTACACTCCCAGAAAAGCAGAATAACACAATCCAATTCAAGAAAATGTGCAGCCAGGAAATTCTCAGCAACAGCCTATCGGATGAACTTAACCAACTGGACCTCACTAACGCGGACTCAGCCATTTTGTCCTGGAACAACATTACCAAAAAAGTGGCTGATATTACATGCCCAACTATTACCAAAGCTCCTCAAGCAAACAAGGACAACAGAAAACCTTGGTACACACCAAAACTAAAATCCTTAAAACAGGATCTCAGAAAAAAAGAACAACACTGGCGTAAAAACCCAACATACACCAACATCACGGCATTCAAAACCATGATGCACCATTACAGAATATCCATCCTCCAAGCAAAAAGAGACTTTTACTCACAAAAAATCCACCACTTCATTTTCGACCCTAGAGCGCTTTTTTCTTTGGTCTCATCCCTCACTAAACCCCTACCAACATCCATACCAGATGATAAAGCAGCAAGCAAAGCAGAAGAACTGGCAACCTACTTCAAAAACAATATACCAAATCTACTAACTCAGTCCATCAATAATAACAATAATAATTACACTACGCCAGTAATACCTCGAGCTGCAGTCTCATCACAAAAGGCTAGCCTTAAGGAATTCGAACCGACCTCATCCTTAGAGATCGAAAATATCCTAAAAAAGCTCAAACCTTCTTCTCACCCTCAGGATACCATACCCACCAATCTCCTCATCTCTTGTGCTAAAATCATATCCAAACCCATCGCACAAATCATAAATTGCTCCTTCTCTCACGGGATTGTACCTGACCCACTAAAAATGGCAATCATAAAACCACTCATAAAAAAACCTAATCTTTCTCCTGAAAACCCAGCCAATTTTCGCCCAATAGCTAATCTACCATTCATCGCAAAAATCTTGGAACGAGTTGCAAACAAACAACTAACAGAATACCTAAACGACCACAACATTCTTTCCCCATCGCAGTTCGGTTTCCGCCAATCTCGAAGCACCGAAACCCTCCTAATCTCATTAACGGACTCTATATTACTTAATCTTGAAAACAGACAACCGTGTCTTCTCATCCTCCTAGATCTAACAGCAGCTTTTGACACGGTCAATCACAACACATTAATAGATCGCCTGGCAGAAATTGGCATCAGAGATGAGGCCCTCAACTGGTTCAAATCGTTCCTACATAACAGACAGTATAAGGTCAAGATCAACAAGGAAGAATCTCAACCAGTCACCTGCAACTTAGGAGTCCCACAAGGATCATCACTCTCTCCAACCTTATTCAATATTTACCTTCTGCCAATCTGCCAGCTCCTCATCAACCTGAATCTCGTCCACTACTTATATGCAGACGATGTTCACTGATTCCAATTACTGAATCTCTCCAAAAAACTCTGGACTTCTGGAACTCTTGCCAACAAGCCATCAACAACTTACTCACTAGCCTCAACTTGATCCTTAATCAAAACAAAACAGAATATCTCCTCATTTCCCAAAACGGAACCTACACACTTCCAAGTACCATCTTGTCAACTCAATTAACAATAACCCCACAAGTCAGAAATCTAGGAGTTATACTTGATAACCAAATGAATTACAGATCACTCATAAATAACATCGTAAAGGATGGATTCTTCAAATTACAAGTCTTAAAAAGACTGAGACCACTCCTACATTTCAAAGACTTCCGATTAGTTCTACAAGCAATCATTCTCACGAAAATAGATTACTGCAACTCACTTCTACTGGGTCTCCCTGCCAACGCCATAAAACCACTACAGATGCTGCAGAACGCTGCAGCGAGGATCTTAACCAAGTCCAACAAAAGAGACCACATCTCACCCATCTTAAAAAGCCTACACTGGCTTCCCGTCAAATTCAGAATACTATTCAAAGTGCTCTCAGTAACCCACAAGGCAAAATACAACCTGGCACCACTCGAGCTCACATTCCCTCTCCAACTCCACACATCTTCCAGACCAGTGAGACAAGCCTACAAAAACAACCTTCAAATTCCACCGATGAAGTCAGCATTAAGTAAAAGAGCTTTCTCCACAGCTGGGCCTAAACTCTGGAACTCTCTCCCATCAGAGCTCAGATCACTGCAATGCTCCACTACATTTAAAAAAAGACTCAAGACTTGGTTATTCAACCAAGCTTTCCCATAACATCAACCTGCGAAATATCCCTGCCAATATCCCCTCAGTGGTAACACGCTAGAGAACTATATAGATCTTCTCTAGAAATCACATGATCTTTGGCAGTCTATTATCTTTGACAGTCTATTATCTTTGGCAGTCTATTATCTTCGGCAGTCTATTATCAAAACCCAACCTCTAGCCTATATTAGGCACCGCTCATGTTAATTATGTTATTACCCCCATATATCTTAATTATGTTATTACCCCGATATATCTTAATCCAAGTTAATTTGACCTGTTCATTGTAAGACATTTACTTGTCATTGTTGTTATTGTTTAAAATGTAAACCGAATTGATCAATAATTTTGTTATTGGAAAGTCGGTATAGAAAAATGCTAAATAAATAAATAAATAAATAAATAAATCATCTAAGTATTGGCTGTTAGTGCCAAACAGACCACAGGCATGATAATGATCGACCCCTGAAGTGCCCAAGTGAAAATCCAGCATAGAAAAATACTTGTCCACCTGCTCCTCCTATAATTTATTGCGTAATTATTGGATTTGTGTACAAGTGTTTCACTGTTGATGGTGCTTTGCATGTTAGTAGGACACTCTCACCACCCTCTTTATATTCTGGAGTCTTCCTATGCTGATAATCCCCTCTTCTTTTTTGGTTATCATTACTAAGTCGTAGGGAAGCATTCCCCAGGTGATCTTGCAGTGTTCAGCAAGGTTACAAGGTTACAAATAGACACAGGTGTCCACAGTGTGCCTGCTTTTAGTCATGTGAAAAAGAGATGTTTCCCGTGAGTGTGTTCGGGTTGGGAGAAGGAAGGTTGCAAGCAAACATTCCCTTTTCAGAAATATGAGTGATCTTTTTCCCCGGCTCGCCACCCTGTGGTGCACCAATAGGAAAAATCTTTTCAATGCTAGACGAACCACCCTGGTTTCTAGGCGATTGATCAGCCATTTCGCCTGCTCCGTAGTCCATAGTCTCTGGGCTGACTAAGACTGGCACACAGCCGCCCATCCGGCAAGGCTGGCATCCGTGGTCACAACCACCCATTGTGGCATCTCCAAGTCCACCCCCTGAAGCAAATGAATGAGATCGAGCCACCACTCCAGGCTGTTCGAGGTGAAATCCGGAAGAGGCAAGGGGGCTTGAAATTCCTGAGACACCTGCTTCCATCTGGAAAGCAACGCCCTCTGCAGTGGGCGCATATGCGCAAACGCCCAGGGCACTAAGTCGATAGAGGACGCCATTGAACCCAGGACCTGCAGGTAATCCCATGCTGTGGAAATCGCTAGGCCACAAAGGCATTGTACCTGGGACATGAGATTGAGTGCCTGGTCCTGTTACAGAAAAACCCGGCCCAGGCGGGTTTCGAAACGTGCCCCCAGGAAATCCAGCGTCTGCGAGGGGACAAGGCAGCTCTTGGCAAAGTTCATCACCCAGCCGAGAGAGCTGAGGAGGGTCAACACCCTGTCGACCGACTGGCGACAGAGATCCCGGGACTTCGCCCGGATGAGCAAGTCATCCAGGTAGGGATGGACCAAGATTCCCTCCCTCTGGAGTGCTGCTGCTACCACCACCATCACTTTGGTGAAGGTCCGGGGAACGGTCGCCAGTCCAAATGGCAGAGCCTGAAACTGAAAATGCTGTCCCAGGATCTTGAACCGAAGGAACCGCTGATGTTCCCAGTGGATGGGGATGTGGAGATAAGCTCTGTAAGATCCAAGGATGCCAGGAATTCCCCTCCGCGAACCACCACTATGACGGAATGCAGGGTTTCCATTCGGAAGTGGAGCACCCTGAGAGCCTTGTTGACAGTCTTGAGGTCCAGGATCAGACGGAAAGCATTGTCCTTTTTGGGAACCACGAAGTAAACAGAATAATGGCCTGACCCATGTTCCTCTGGCGGGACTGGCAGTGTAGCCCCAAGGTTGAGGAGCCTGTCGAGGGTCTGACGCACAATCTGTTGCTTCTGCAGCGTTCCACAAGGCAAGAAGAGGAACCTGTCTCTTAGGGGTTGAGCAAATTCTAAAATGTAACTGTGTTTTAGAATATCCAGTACCTACTGATCCGAATTGATCTTGACCCATTCCTCGTAAAACAGGGAGAGGCGTCCCCCCACCCTGGGAACCGGGGAGCAGGTCGGCGACCCTTCATTGGGCAGATTTTGTAGCGGGGCTCTGAGAGGAACCCTCCCGGGAGGGTCTGCATCCCCGAAATGACTGGGACCAAGCTTGGGACCTTGAGGACGGAGGCTTCTGGGTCACTGGTCTTGATTGCCGAAATCGCCTTTGTCCACAAAATTGATTTCTTGAAGCGTTGAAAGATCAGGAAGTCCTTGGCCGATCCTCAGGGAGCTTATATACCTTATTCTCTCCCAGGGATTTGATGATCTGGTCTAAATCCTCGTCAAACAGAAACTTGCCTTTAAAGGGGAGAGAACCCAATCTGGACTTGGAAGAACAGTCCGCTGACCAATTCCGAAGCCACAGTAGGCGCCGACCCGAGACTACGGAAACCATCGAATGCGCCAGGACTCACAAGAGATCATACAGATGAAGCCTCAAGGCGCTCCGCTTGTTGGGCTTCATCTGGTGGGAGGTCCTGAGCACCGAGCAGCTGTTGGACCCATCTCAAACCTGCCCTCTGCATGAGGGAACTACACACCACTGCCTGGACTCCCAAGGCGGACATCTCAAAGAACCGTTTGAGGTAGACTTCCAACTTGCGATCCTGGAGGTCTTTTAAGGCAGCGCCACCAGTGACTGGTATGGTAGTCCTCTTTATGACTGCCGTTACTGAAGAATCCACCATCAGCACTTTAAGGAGCGCCAGGACATCCTCCGGGAGAGGATAGAGCTTGTCCATGGCTCTCCCAACTCGTAGACCGGACTCCTGGGCATCCCATTCCTTTGATAACAGCTGTAGGAGCCTTGGATGAAGAGGAAACATCTTCGCTGGCGGACGCAACCCTGCTAGTACCGAATCTCCCTTACAAGCTCCGGAACTGTCTCCCGAAGGATCCAGAGGCGCCTCAATATCCAAATCGGAAAGGATATGGGGGATAAGGTGCTCCAGTTCCTCCCTCTGAAAGAGGGACAAAACTCGGGGATCATCCCCTTCCAGCTGCGCGCTTGAAGCGGGATCATCATGATCCTGATCTGGATCTGCCGTGGAGGAATCCTGTGGGCCACAATGGGGTACTACCCAGACCCGGGAAGTCCCCTGGGGGGCTCCAACATCCACCCGACTCACCTTACGGGGAGGGGGGCCAGAGGAGAGCTATCCTGTTGACTCATGCGTGCTAAATATGCATTGTGCATAAGAAGCACGAAACCTGTAGTAAAAGCTGGTGGGGGAGGGGGCTCCAAGGGAGGCGCAGCTGGAACGGGCCCTGGGACTACCTCCTCCCCCCCCCCCCCCCCCCCCGCGGCGGGGTCCTCCAGAGTCAATACGGGAGGAGCAGGAAAAGAATCCCCATGAGAGCTGCCATTTAGCTGTGATCCAGCAGCATTTTCCGAATTCAAAATGGCCACCGTTCCTGTGCTCGGCGAGAACGGGGCCGACCCCCCTGACAGTCGTTGCGTCTGCGAACGTGAGGCCTGTCGATCTGCTGCTCTCGAGGGGCCCTCCCCGCTGGGGAGGCTCGAGAGCAAATCCCTTCACGGGAGAGCCACGTCATGGGCGCCCCGCAGGCGGAGCATTGTGCAGAGCGCGGCATGGGGTCGAACAACAAGGTGGACTTGCGATCGCACTCCCCTGAAACCTGGCAGGAGCAGGTAAGATGGGCTACCCTCCGCTCCTAAACACGAGCCACAACTGCCTGTAATGAAAACGAACAGGGACTGGCTGAGGAAAGCCGCGTCTCAGCCAGCACTGCCCTGAGGCAAAAACTTCTCCTGGCAGCCGGTTGCAGTGCAAGGGGAGAGGCTGGACCACCAGCTTACACCCCCGCGAGCCAGGACTCTGCTAGCACATCTACCTGACCTTAAAAACAGGAGAAGCTGAAAACTTTCTTCCTCTCCGGGACTTTCAGATAATTATTATTATTGCCCAATAGACCAGAAAGAGAGAGGTAGGGAAACAAACTTCCCTGAAAGTACTTTACAAATTTCTATTTGTTATTATTATATTTATTTATTTTTTTATTTTTTTATAAATGATCCATTCAAAGGGATAAGGAAATATGAGAGAAAAATAGGGATCCAAACCCTTCCCCAAAAATTCCAACCCCCAAATTTAAATGGTTGTTAAAGCGGGACCGCTTTATACTGGTTATCAGAGGGCGCCCTGCAAGTTTTTCTCTGTCTCCATCTGCTGGAAGGGAGGCATAACCCACGGTCTGGACTGATCCGGGTACGTACAGGGAACCCTCCCTTCTTTTTTGGTTATCATTACTAAGTCGTAGGGAAGGGTTCCCCAGGTGATCTTGCAGTGTTCAGCAATCACACAAGGTTACAAGTACACGCAGGTATCCACAGTGTGCCCGCTTTTAGCCATGTGAAAAAGAGATGTTTCCCGTGAGTGTGTTTGGGTTGGGAGAAGGAAGGATGCACGCAAACATTCCCTTTTCAGAAATACGAGTGATTTTTTCCCCAGCTCGGCCGCCCACACAAATAGCAGGAGCGGAGCACATGATGGCTTCCAGCACACACGCTTTACGCTAACTTTCAGAGACAAACTACCCGAGTTCTTTCCTATTGAATATTAGCTACGACGTACACGCAGTAAACGTGCCGGCGTACTTTGCATCTACACATGCTGTTGATAATTGCCCCCCACTTATGCATAAAAAGAACCCCGCCCCTCCTCAGCGAAGAGAACCAGCAGTGCCCTATGGGAAGTGCTCATCCCTACTCCAAAGCACTCGGCCAATCAGAATGCGGGGGTGGCTGAACTGAAGGGTCCTAAGCCCCTGAAGGGATGCAGGAATGTCCATGGGCTCAGTAAGCATTTGCAGGAACTGGTGCCTGATTACTGGAATCGTTAGAGGAAGGGGGCTATTACACGAAGGATTCTGCTTACAAGGGACAATGTTTTTGTAGCGGTTCTTGTTCCTGTTGTCGATCGCCATTCCAGCTTCGCAGGGGTACAGCAGCCCAGAATCTAACCTCTGCAAAGAAAGCACACAGAGAGAGTTAGAGCGGTAAAGCCACAGCAGTCAGATCACAGCAATGCCTGACGTGCGTCCACCTCACTGTGTCGTTCAAGGCGACTGCTGGGAGGCGGGGCTGGAAACTAAAAGCCATGTCAGTTTGACAGAACATCGATCACTGGACCCGTGTGTGGATGCTTTGTAATATAGTGAATATTCCTGGTACAGAGTTACAGCCTACTGCACACTGGACCTTACAAACTGTTCTCGGTAACACTCTTACAGTATAAGAGGTACCGTGGCAAGGGCATATTAAGTTACATGTCCTCAAGGGAACTTCATTCTGCTGAAATGGCCCTTCTTTCCTTTCCTCTGCTGAGTGCCACCAGATTTTCCGGCACAAGACTCTGTGCTTTCAGCTGTAACACACCAAAAATTTGGAACAAAGTTACATTAACCCTGCGCCTGCAGCCATGCTACCTTACCTTCAGGAAAAGAGCTAATGCATGGCTTTTCTGCTAGGTCTTCCCCCTAAGACCTGCATCTTCGTCCAACTTCCTGAACCCCTGACAAGGGACTGAGCTACACACAACAGGAACACGACTGGGGCTCGAAACTACTCACACATGGGCTTTCCCTCCTGGGTCCCAATGCTACATTAATTGCAAATTCTGATTCAGTTGTAAGCTGTTCTACTGCCCCTGTTCATTTACATTTATCGTAATCCTCCCTGAGACCAACTTTGGGAAAAGATGGAATATCAAATGTCCATAAATACATGTGTGATTGTGTGTGTGTGTGCTGTAGAGCACACACACACACAATCACACAAACACGTAGCAGAAATCCAAGCGTTTCATTAGTGTTCAGGGGAGACAGTCTTTGTGTGCGAGATTTGTAGCTTTGCAGGGACTGACTGATTGTTGGGGAAATGACTCTCATGATAGAGCATTACATAGACTGGCTGTGGGCAAAATGACTTCCCTAGATAGAGTGCATGCACCTACCATCCTTTCTGGGAATAAATACTTCCATTAAGCCACTCTCGAGTCTCGTGGAAGGAAGTGTTTCTTCATAGATCAGACAAAATTACCTACTCTGCGTTTGTTATTTTCGTGTTGCCTGTCACTTCTAAGTTTTCTTTTAACAGGAGGCATCCACGGCCATGGATTCACAGAAGCAGTGCCCAAACTGTGTGAAATCTCCATGTCATTACTGAAACCTATACGTGCAGTGTTACGATCAGTGGCCCGTGGGTTGCCCCACAGATCGCCGCTCCAACCTTTTTCCCCGGTCCCGGCTGCTCTGAGACGCAGCAGGATGCCACCAGGCCGTCCCGTCGCTCCTCCATGCAGCTGGATGCCGCCAGCAATTTTCTTCGTGGCATGCTGCCTTAGGTACAAGAGCGCGCGGCCCTCTTCAGGATTTAAAGGGACCACAGTGGGAAATTCCCCACGGCCCCTACTGATGATGTTTGCCACTGAGGCCTATAAAAGGCATCTCCTGACATAATTCCAGTGCCTCAGTATCAGGTCAGCCTGTTTTGTTGAATAGTGTGAGTTGCCAGCATCTCACTCTTCGGTTCCAGCTCGTCTTCAACTCCAGGGTCCATGTTCCTTCTTCAGTTCTTCAGTTCTTTTACATAGCCCTCACCTGCCTGTTTGCTCCTTGCCTTCCTGCCCTGTTTATCCGTCCCTTCTTCCTTTCAGTCAGATACCCGATACTTGACCTTGGCCTGATTCCTGTCCTGATTTCTTGCTGCCAGCCACTGACCATCAGGACATCTTTGAATGCAGCTTGCTGCTGATCCCAGCTTGCCTCAGGATACGCCTTGTCTCCATCCACTCCGACCCTGCTATATTGAAGAATCTCCGTCATCCGCAGAGGCCCCCTCTTGACTTGCCAGTCCCAGCACCCAAAGGCTCAATCCAAGGGGAACGAGGGTTAGTAAAGGTGAAGCTCCAGTTGGGCCTCTGCCTCGTCCAACTCTGCCAGCCGACAGTGAGAATCTGCAGGGTCCTCCCTGCAGGCTGCGCAAACTCCACCTCAGCCCAAGGGTCCACGCCTGCATCACCTGCAGTATGTCTTCCGTAAGGCAGTAGGAAGAATAATGCTTCCTTTGTGTAGTGTGATTAGGTTGAGAATTCCAGAGTGGCCTGTTTACTAAATTAATACATGCTGTTAGTGGTGTCTCTATTAACCAAGTGTCTCGGCGCACATATTTGGCAGGAAGACCACTGTAGAACCGAAGTGAGGGTTCTGAAAGTAATGATATTATCATAATGAGACATGGCCAACAACACGGCTTATTACAAGTGGAAATGTAGGAAATATCCCAGTTCTTGCTAACAGGATAAGCAGCCAAAATGGACTCTCTGACATCAGCAAAAAAGGCATGCTCTGTTCTGCAATGGGCAACCAAATGCCGAGACTGCAGTGCTGTGTACGTGACTAAGCCCGATGGATTTATCAACCCCCTTCTAGCTTAAGTGGTGCCCAAAAGAGGCCAAAGGAACATGAGGACAGATGTTACCATATGAGTCGGTACTGCAATAATATTGACGCCTCTTTTTATGGTTTTAAGACCAATCTGAGAGCCGGACTTATCAGTGGCCTGTCAAACCTTGGCAACTGTCATTCATCAGAACTGACCACTTGCTGAACGAAGAAAGAGACAAAGAACTGGCAAAAGAGTGGGAAAATCTGCTAATTAAAAGCCTTAATTATGCATTCACCTGACTATGCATGAAGCTGCTGAATTATGCATAAGTAAGCTCTTAAAAAGCAGCAGAGTGCCAGAACTCAGGGTCGTGGCCTTCATAGCTAACCAAAGAGGAAGGCAACCCTCCGAATGCTGCTGCTTCCCACCCCCTGCTTTATCTCCAGGCATTCTGGGCTGAGGTGACTAGCGGAGACCAAGGGTACAACAGAGCAAGGTATAAGGGAAAAGAGAGCTGAACAGTCTGTTGCTTTGGTGACAGTGACTGTCTTCTCTGTCTCTGCGCTGAAGACCTGTGAAGGGAGAGACAGCCTGACCAGCAAGCGAGCATGTGTTACTGCAAGTCCTGTATGGTAAGAAACTGTAGCTCCACTTCCCATCTTGTGGATTAGTAAAGTAAGAGCTCATTAACACTCTATATATGCAAGTTTATGCTAGAGCAAATGTGAGGCTAGCATTAATTAATTGTAATCTGATAAGCACCAGATGTCAAGCATGCTTTCGGGACTATTGTTTTTCTTATTCTCTGTTTCCATAATTGCTTGTGTGTCCTGATGAAGTGTCATTACGTTAGCCCTGTGTAACTAGAAATAAGATTTTTACACAGACAATTTGGTGAATTTTTCTAAGCAAACAGACAGGAGAAGCTGGTGAAATAAGGAGGTTCACATAAAAGGGAAGTGGGGATAGAAAATCCTAATTCCTCTCCCTACAGAAACGCACAAAAAATCACAGAGAGAATTTTTGAAAAATGTGCCTGTCCTTGCTCTCTTTCTCCTCCTGTAGCCTAGATAGGTTCCGCAGCAGGACATGACTCCAGTCTGTTCCCAAGGCTCAGTGGGGTCCCTGGACCAGTCCTCACCATCTCTCTCTTACCTCCTAGGGCAGAGATCCCTGGATAAGCCTCCATATCTTTCTCTCCTCCTGTGGTAGGGATCCCAAGATCAGCATTTCTCTCTCCCTTCTCATGGGGTGAGGAGCCCCAGACAAGCCCTCACTATCTCATTTTCCCCCTCCCGGTATAGCAATCCCATGGTCCTTCTCTCTCTGCCCTCCTGCGGTAGGAATCCCTGGACAAGCCCCCACAATGCCTCTCTCCTCCCAGGATGGGGATCTCCCACATAGCCCTCACTGTCTCTCTCGCTTTCTCTCTCTTCCCGGGATGGGGGATCTCCAGACCAGCCTTCACTGTCTTTCCTTGCCAGAGGCCTAAAGAGAGAATTCCTGGATCAGTGCTGACCATATGAAAGAAGAACCTAAGAACACACAGCGGCTATAGAGATCTTTTTATGGATTGTTTTCAGAATGTGCTACTTTTTTTCCTTAAAAATTGCAAAAGTAGTATCTAATCCCCCACTAAAAACTCAAAATATAAATACAACAAGTAGAGGGAATAATTTTGTCACTCTCAAAAATAACCAAACATAACAACTATCAAGAGATATTTAAATTTTTGTGAAGAGATGGCATCAAAGGTGGACCTTTGGGCTAAGAAAACACCATAAAGGTAATCCATTAACTGTCTTTGCTTGCCAAACACCCCAATACAAGTTCCACAGGTGAAAACTTGTGACCTGAATGTAAATAAACTTCTCACGAAAGTCTTGTGTGATTATCCAGTGTGGTCGTAAAAGTCACTGTAAGGCAATTCTTTGTGTGTGTGTATAAAGTGATATAATACAGCTCCAGGGCAGGCTGACTTAATCTGTGCCTTCCCACAGCTATAAATCCACAGCTTAAACATCCCACACCAGCCTGCATGCATGGCCAGTCACCAAGCCAGTCATAAACCATTAGAGTTGAATACTTAGCTTCCAACTTGAAATGACATCAAAGCTGCGTACAACAAATTTACAGTAAATTGGTGATTTTCATGTTAAAAGGGACCCCTAACCAAGGCGTAATGCAAAATGTATGTAATATCTGTACAAAGTTTGTCACTACATTGAATTTATTTATTTATTTAATTTAACACTTTTCTATACCGACCTTCATGGTAGAGACCATATCAGGTCGGTTCACATCGAATAGGGGAACTGAACCAAGAACAGTAACCAAAAACAAAAGGTTGAACATGAAAAAGCAAAGTTACATTTAACAGGGAAATTAAACTTGGAGGCATAGACTGCTGGAAGGAAGGAAAGGCTAGAGATAGCGGAGACATTATTAGTATAAACAGAGCAGTCAGGAGGCTCTTATTCTGGTCTTAGGGGTAAGCTTAAAAGCTTAGGGGTAAGCTTCCTGAAGAGGAAGCTTAAAAAGATGTGTTTTCAATTGTGACCCAAAAGCAAAATTAAACATGAGTTTTATCAGCTAAGCAAACAATCTGACTGGCCAAATGCCCCCGGTGCGTCCACATAGCTTCCAAGCTGGTGCGTGCATGCTCACTCAGAGACTCGGGTATATCTTTCCAAGGGATCCAGCCAGCTCCATAAGGCCTTAGCTGGGTAAATCAAAGCCTTTGAAAATCCAGCATTGCTGAGTGGTTAAAACATAGTGACTTAGTTCAGTAGGAAACTGTATTTTAGCTGCTTCAGTTGTAGGTGTTGTGGGGGTCACAGTTACATCTGAGAAGAAGCGTTAGATGGCTGGTAATGATTTTCTGCACCAGACAGTTCAGCCTGGTGGTCCAAATCTAGGCAAACCCCCCCTCCTGATATTTCCATATTTCCATGTAAAAAAATTAAAACCCTCCACCCCGCGCTCCCCCACATCCCCACCTCACTCCCCTGAAGCCCTACTGTATGCACCATCAGAGCAACGATGGACGCCAAGCTCGGAGGAGGTAAGATGGCCTCCCCTCCCAGCTCGGTTTGGGCATGTTTGGGACTATTCTGTGAGGTGGGAAGGGCTGGGAGGGGGGGGGGGAATGTTTTCGCCTTGGGAGGAGGGTAGATTTAGGGGTGCGGTTTGGCCTGCATATTTTTAAACCCCCGTGGGGGTGGGATCAACAGAGGAAAATTAGTTCTTACCTGTTAATTTTCGTTCCTGTAGTACCACGAATCAGTCCAGACCGTGAGTTGAGCCTCCTGTCCAGCAGATGGAGACAGACTAAAACTGAAAAGGGTATCCTATATTGGGACAGAGCCTACCCTGCAACCCTTCAGTATAACCATTGTCAAAGCAGATAAGAACTAAGAGAACCCCGAAAAGAAATCAAGCAAGTAAACACGACCCAAATGAGTAACAAATGAAACAATTATCAACAAGGAATGGACTGTGTAAAATAGCACTCTTGCATATCCTTGGTCATCATACAGATGCTTCCGGTGTCCTTAAGATAATGATAGGTGATATTCATCCAGAGACCTGTAGGAAGAGCTTCGAACGGACGGCAGAAAAGGAAGAAAACCAGGGAAGGGTATCTGGACTGATCCGTGGTACTACAGGAACAAAAATTAACAGGTAAGAACTAATTTTCCTTTCCCTGTATGTACCCGGATCAGTCCAGACCGTGGGATGTACCAAAGCTTCCCTAAACTGGGTGTGACCGAGACAGTCCTGCTCGAAGCACCTGCTGTCCAAAAGAACCAAAGACCGGGGCATGCACATCTAGACGATAATGCCGAGCAAAGGTATGCAGGGATGTCCATGTAGCAGCCCTGCAGATATCTTGTGGAGAGACCAACTGACTCTCCGCCCACGAAGTAGCCTGAGAACGCAAAGAGTGAGCCTTCAAGCCCTCAGAAACTGTCCGGCCTCGGCAAAGATAAGCCGAGGCAATCGCTTCCTTCAGCCACCGAGCAATAGTAGACCGAGAAGCCTGTTTGCCCTTGCCGAGCTGCGTATCGAAACGTGCCCCCAAAAATTCCAACACCTGGGAAGGCTGTAGGTGGCTTTTGGGGAAGTTGACTATCCACTCGAGGGAGGTAAGAAGAGCAAAAACCCAGTCGTCTGCCTGCCAGCAGAGAATCTCCGACTTGGCCTTCATGAGCCAGTCGTCCAGATAAGGATGGACCAAGATTCCTTCCCGGCGGAGAGCAGCTGCCACCACCACCATGACCTTGGTAAAGGTACGCGGCGCTGTGGCGAGACCGAAGGGCAGCGCCCGGAACTGAAAATGCTGGCCCAGTACGTAGAAGCGAAGGTACCTCTGATGTTCGGGGTGAATTGGGATGTGTAAGTATGCCTCCGTTAGGTCGAGAGAGGCCAGGTATTTGCCGAGATGAACAGCTGCTATGACCGCCCTCAGGGTCTCCATCTGAAAATGCGGCACCTTGAGAGCCCGGTTTACCCTCTTGAGGTCCAAGATTGGGCGAAAGGAATCTTCCTTCTTCGGGACCATGAAGTAGATGGAATATGGCCGGTGCCAAGCTCTTCCACTGGAACTGGAACGATGGTGCCCAGCTGTCGGAGCCTGGTAAGGGTTTGGGCCACCGCATCCCACTTCAGGCATCAGCAAGGAGAGACTACATAAAGGTCCGGCAGATCTCGAGAAAATTCTAACGCGTAACCATCTTGAATGATCTTGAGAACCCACTGGTCTGATGTGATCTTGACCCATTCCTCGAAAAATAGGGAGAGACGACCCCCTAGATTGGGGACAGAGGAACGGTTCGACCGGATCTCATTGGGGAGCGGGCTTCGGGGTGGCACACTGAGAGGCCCCCTCGCGGAAGGGCTGGCGATCTCGAAAGGGCTGAGACCAAGATTGAGACCTGGAAGGGTAAGTCCTAGAAGAAGCCCCACATCCTCGCATCACATACCTACGTTGGCCCCGAAAATGGGAACGGGAAGGCACAAACGCTCATGATTGTTTCGGCTGGTCCTCAGGTAGCTTATGAACCTTGTTCTCACCCAAGGAATTAATGAGCTGCTCCAGGTCCTCGCCAAAAAGCAACTTACCCTTAAAGGGCAGAGTGCCCGACCGCGCCTTGGACGAAGGGTCCGCTGACCAGTTACGTAACCAGAGGAGCCTTCTAGCGGAAACCGCCAAGGCCATCGCCTTTGCCTGGACGCGGAGAAGATCGTACAGCGCATCCGCCCCATATGCAATGACGCCTTCCAGCCTTTCAGCCTGCTCTGCCTCTGCGGACAGGAGGTCCTGGGTGCCGAGTAATTGCTGAACCCACCTGAGGCCTGCCCGCTGCATGAGACTGCTGCAGATAGTCGCCCTGATTCCCAAGGCAAGCACCTCGAAGATGCGCTTAAGGTGGAATTCAAGCTTGCGATCCTGCATGTCCTTCAAGGCCATAGCACCCACCACTGGAATATTGGTGTGCTTGGTCACAGCAGAAACTGAAGAATCTACCGTGGGGATTTTCAGCATTTCCAAGCAGTCCTCCGGGAGTGGATAAAGTTTGTCCATGGCTCTCCCAATGTGGAGCCCCACCTCAGGAACTTCCCATTCCCGGAGGAGTAGCAATTTGTGCATAGGGTGAAACGGAAAAGCACAAGCTGGAGCCCTAAGTCCTGCCAGGACCGGGTCCATGTGCTTATGTAGCGTGGCCGTAAGGGAATCCGCCAGGGGGCCCTCAATCCCTAATTCCTGAAGGACAAAAGGAATGATGGGCTCCAACTCCTCTTTGTGAAATAAACGGAGCACCCTGGTGTCATCCCCGTCCAGAGGAGGGAGCGTCTCCGCCCCGTCCAGACTCTGATACAGATCTGGGGTCCCCAGGGGCGCTAGAGGGTCCGGGAGAGGGGGGGCCCCCGGGCCCACCCGCACCTGAATAGATCCCTGCGCATCCGGAGGTGCAGGAGCAAGTGGGGGGTCCAACCGTGGAAATTTGGCAGGTGGGGGACCAGGTGAAAGATCCTCCTCCTCCTGCAAGCTGGCCAGATAGGATTCGCGCATGAGGAGCACAAATTCTGAAGAAAAATGCAGCTTAGCCTTGACCGGGGGGGGGGGGGGGGGGGTCGGTCGGGAACCTCTGCCTGGGGACTCACAGGACTCAAAATGGGGGAGACCTTAAAAAATTCGGGTCGTCAGCGCTAAGCATCTCCGAATCGGGAGCTGCTGAAACCCCCAAGATGACCGCCGTTCCTGCAGTTTGCCGACTCGGGAACGGCCTGGCCACGCAATGAGAGCGACCCCGGACTGAATTTAATCGCACTGCCGGAGAGGGCCCTTCATCCCCCGGCAAACATGCTGAGCAGAGCCTCTCACGCGAGATATGTGTCGAGGGCTCTCCACACGACAGGCAGCAGTGGGAGCGTGGCATAATCAATGAAGAAAAGCCGCGAGCTGCAGAGAAAATCAGCTGATTGCTGTAAGTGCTGAAAATGTGCTGCCGGGAGGAGCGGAGGCAGCAGACTGAACCCTGCACGCTCCTTTTCCAAAACCACCCTGGCTGCCGGCCCCCAATGACAAAAACAGGCTTGTGAAGCTTGTATATATATCTTTATTTTATTTATTTATTTAATAACTTTTTTATACCGGCATTCGTAGGACACATCATGTCGGTTTACAAAAAACTGAGGAGGAAAGGAAATTACAATGAACAGGGGAGGGGGTAACTGGGTGAGTACACAAGTAAAAGAGAGGATATTTAACAAGCAGCGATACAACTATTTGCATTCGGTTAGGGTTATATATGCAAATGAACTAATATACAATGTTACATGGCATGTGCACTTGACACATTTCGCATGTGGAACTTGATTACAGTAGCGCGGGGCTTGTGCACTTGATACACAGCATAAAATCCACAGCATAAAATCCACAGCATAAAATCCACAGCATAAAATCCACAGCATAAAAGTGGAAGCTGAGGAATACAGGATCCCTAAGGGAACTGCACTGGGGGGGCTTCCTTGTCAAACGAAAGACAGCCAGGGGAGGGGGGAGTGACTGGACCACCAGTTTCACCCCCAATAGGATCACCGGGAACAGGGGCTTAGGCTATGTCCACACAAGGGGCAAAGCCCCCCTTAGCCCCGCAAGAGCGTGGAGACAATACTGTCTCCTGAGACACGAAATCAGAGCCAATTGCCTTTTTTTTTTTAAACTGAACAAAAGAACAGTACTTGCTTGATCCTGTGATAGAAACTACCCAAATAGGGAGAAAAGACTAACTAGCCAAGATGAGGGAACCGTAGGGTAAGCTGATCCATCTGATGGAGACAGATACTGATGGGTTGCAGGGTAGGCTCTGTCCTGATGTAGGATACCCTTTTCAGTTTTAGTCTGTCTCCATCTGCTGGACAGGAGGCTCAACCCACTGTCTGGACTGATCCGGGTACGTACGGTTTTAGGTTCAGGAGAACGTGATCATTGGGGGATGTTCCGCCCTTATTGTTTTAAGCATCAGTGGGAGGGAAAATTGGGAGGTGGCTTTCATTTTTTTAGTTCGGTCCAGAGGGAGGGGGATCATGGGGTTGGTGATGGTGCTGTTTTAACCCTTCCCCCACCCCACTGCTGGACTTGCAGTTTGGGTGGGAGGAAGCTGGACCGCATTCTTTTTGCGAGTCTGCATAGAAGACACGGGGGGGGGGGGGGGGGTGGATCATGCAGGGGGAGTGTAGATTGTTAGCACCCATTCCCCCCACCAATGAACCTGCAGGTTGGGCAGGAAGACGGGGGATCAGGCTGCATTTTCTGTGAAGGTTCAGGTGGGAGGACCTGGCCAGCCAGATTTAGGGTTGCTATGTTAGTGCCTGGATTTGTCTGGCCAAGTTAGGCTGTTAACACTGAAAAGTAGTGCTGGCCACATATCTTTCTTCACTTAGTGAAACAAGGTGGATCAATTTAGCAGCTCAGCCGAGTAAATTTTCAAAGGCTCAGATCTAGCTGGCTAAATCCTTTTGGGAATTGACCCCTTATGCAAAGGGAATCAGGGCTACAGACTTGTGAGAACAAATACAGAGACTAAATTGAACCTTATGTGAACCTTATCTTTATCGCCTCTCGCAACCATATGAAAATGTATAACTAACCTTGAAAATGTATAACTAACCTTAATATTGCCATAACTGTAATTTTGATCATAATGTCTATGCTAACTCATTAGCATACTCTATTCCATCGAAACTTGTAAACCGTTATGATGGCGACACCGAATGACGGTATCTAAACTCGATAAATAAATAAAATAAAATAAATAAATAAATTGTAATCTTTATTACAAAAATATATGTATAAGAAATGCACACTTAAAACTGAATACATGTACTCAAAACATTTTTTGGGATTTTGCAAACTTTTTCAACTATGAATATACATACATCTTACCATAGAATATACACACACACCACATTCATACTATATAACACCATGACAACAAATATGTGTATACGTCTATCGTTGGTCAATGTTCAAATTCCCCCCTGAAGAAGCCAAGAGGTGAAAGGAGGATCCTTGTCGCGGTTCTTCACGTTTACCTTGTACAGAAGTTTGACTCAACCTCATGCATACTGTGTTAGTTGAGCCGCTATCTGTTGTTATGGTGTCAAGGTATGAATGTGGTGTGCGTGCATATTCTATGAAACGATGTATGAATATTTCTAGTTCAAAAATTTTGAAAAATCCACATACATTATAGACATTTATATACATTACGGGGCCAATTTTAAATTTTGCGCGCACGGGGTACATTTGTGCGCGCTACCCGGTGCGCACAAATGTACACCCGATTTTATAACATGCGCGCGCCGACTGGCAGGCGTAACTTGCGTGCGCCGACTCGCTGCCGGTGCGCCAGGCCTCGACACAGGCCGCTGTGTCAAGGCACTCGGCCACACCCCCAGACGGCCACCATGGCCCCGGACCACGGCCCCGCCCATGGCCCCGCCCACGGACTGCCCATTTTCTAAGCCCCAGGACATACGCGCGTCCTGGGGCTTGCGTGGGACACCGAGCCCATGCAAAATAGGCTCAGCCCGCGCAGGGGTTGGTTTTCGGGGGTTACGCGCATTTCTTACACGCGTAACCCTTTGAAAATCTACCCCTATATATACAATAATGTATATAAAACTTACTAAATATTAAGTTACAAAAAACGAGCTGGACACTCCTCATTATACAATGCAGGTATCCCCTCATCACATAGACAGGTACACACCTGATACTCCTTCATGCGCCCTGCAGGTACTTTCTCTCTATCTGCTCCCCTCCTCCAGCTCTTCTTCTTCCAATATCTCTGCTCGTCTGAACCTCTTCATGGCGGTCAGCAGGTCGGCCACAGGGATTTCGGTTTTCGCTCTGCCTGTGAGTATCACAATGGTTCCAAGACCTTAGATTACGCCAAGCAGAAACCGAGCTGTAACTTCATGAGCAGGAGGGCTCTGTCCTCTGGGAGATACTCCAGTACTGTACGTGGAACTGCCCACAGATTGCACTTTTGCATTCCGTGATGGCATCCAATCAACACTCAACCAACTAATTCATCTGCTCAGAAAATGAATACCCAGAAAAACCTGACTGCAGGAAGTAATGTACAGTAATTATTGTGCGGGGCCACGGGATGAGGCACTGCACTATTACAATGGCAGGGAGACAGGCAGTATCAGTGATGACGGGGATGTGGCATTATTCTGCTGTTCGGCAACTGGGAAGAGAAAACCTGTGTAAGCTTCAGATGGTCGTTCCCTCTCCTCATCTGCAGCACTTAAAGTCAGATAAAACAAAAGCCGGGACCGCAAACCTGCTGCCCCTATCCCCTGTACTCTCCAACCCTCAATTCCTACTGTTCTGCACAGAATCCATTCACCGACCTCAGGAACAGGCAACACAACCGGCCTGCCTTTCTCTTAGAGACACAGTCTTCCACCCTACATGCCCAGCTGCTTTTCAGTCTGTCTCATAATATTCTGCTTCCCCCTTCCTTTAGGAGAAGCCCCACAATGGGCTCACGCTGCACGACACGAGACTGAATGTAAAATCCCTGATAACGCCTGAGGAGTCTCTTCCTGCCTACCGAGATTCCCTCTCATCTTCAAACGAATGAAACCGTTGCTGTTCCCAGTGGATTTTCTTCTCCTTGATCTGGAAAATAAGAGAGTCACATGAGGGCGAGAGCTGGGATAAGTTACGTGACAATGGAAATGCAAGCTTCCACTAATCCTCTCCCCAGCTATATCCGTTCACCCAGACTTCATTCTCTCTCCAGGGAATTACCAGCAGACTGCATTTGGTTTTATCTGATCTCTGTCTTATTGATATAATAACCACCTCTCCTATATCACCCTTCATCCAAACGGGATCCCACTGCGCTTTACAGTCAGCACAGGAATACTGCATTTTGTGTGCCTCTTTACTTCCCGGTGACCCCAAGTCCATATAAGCACAGAAGATGTCAGCAGCCCCGTGGATGGTAGATCTTGAGGCCATAGAATGGTACAACCAGAGGGGTCGGGGAGGGGGGAGGAGAACTTAGGAGCGGGATACGGATGGATAGACATATCTTTATTTTGAAGTTTATGTGCTATTGAGCACATTGCTGTTGTGTATGTTTATTATTTGAAACAATAATTTCAATTACAAAAAAGAAAGAAGATGTCAGCAGCCATGGGCCATCTCTCTACTGAGCAATCACAGCTCTTGCTCTGTGGCTTCTCCCTCCCTCTTCTAGCCACTAAAGTCCCTTCATGTTTATTTATTTATTTTATTTTATTTATTTAAGGTTTTTTTATACCGGCATTCATGAACTCGTTCACATCATGTCGGTTTACAGATAACAGGGGTGCGAATAATACAACCAACATAAATAACGTGATGAAGAGAAGCAGTTACAATTAACAAGGGCTAATGAACTGGGAATGTAAGAAATAGAAAGAGATAGAGGAGGTTAATTATATACAAAAGTACAATATAAATATGGCGTCTCATATATACAGTCTCTGAGTAGAGAATTTATTTGTGGTGCATATTAGGTAGAGTTCGGGAAGGCTTGCCTGAAAAGGCCATGTCTTGAGTCTTTTCCTAAAGGTTAGGAGACATGGTTCGTTTCTGAGTTCTGGAGGGATGGAGTTCCATAACGGTGGGCCTGCAGTGGAAAGGGCTCGGTCCTCTTAAGGTGCTGTGATTAGTGGTTTTCGTGGGTGGAACAATGAGGCATCCTCTGTAGGCTTCCCTGGTCGGTCTTGTGGATTTGTGTACGCGGGGAGGAAATTTGTAGATCGATTGTGGTATGTTGGTGAATGATTTTGTAAATCAGGTGATGGATTTATAAATGACTCTGAAATGAATTGGTAACCAGTGGAGGTCTTGTAGCACTGGGGAGATATGGTCTCTTTTCTTAGTGTTTGTCAGTAGACGGGCTGCTGCGTTTGGACCATTTGGAGCGGTTTTGTGTATGAGGAGGGGAGGGCCAAGTAAAGTGGAGCAGCAGTAGTCCAATTTCGAGAAAATGAGGGCTTGGAGGATGGTTTCTGAAGTCTTTGGCGTGGAAGAAGTGGTCTTATCCTTTTTAAAACTTGCAGTTTATAGAAACAGTCTTGGTGGTTTTATTGATGTGGGCTTTGAAGTTCAGTTTATTGTCGATTAGCACACCTAGATCTCTCACATGAGTGGTTTGTAGGTTGGTTGGCAGAGAGGTTGTGAGATTGTTATCAGGAGTTATGAGTAATACCTCAGTTTTGGCGGAGTTTAGTACCAGATTTAGGCTGTTGAGGAGGCTTTTGATTTCTAGGTGACAGGATTCCCATTATTCAAGGGTTTTTGGAGTATGATTCTTTGATGGGGATCAGGATCTTGGATGTCATCTGCATGAGAAAGTGTATTAAATTGAGGTTGATGAGGAGTTGACATAGTGGTAGGAGGTAAATATTAAAGAGTGTAGGGGATAAGGAGGAACCTTGTGGGACTCCGATGGTCGAGTCGTGGCGTGATTGATTCTTATTCTGGATTTTACCTTGTAGCCTCTGTTGGTGTAGAAATGATTTGAACCAGGAGAGCGCTAAACCAGAGATTCCTATCGCAGCTAGCTGTTTGATGAGGATAGCGTGGTTTACGGTATCGAAAGCTGCTGAGAGGTCCAGAAGGATCAATAGAAAGGATTGACCTTTGTCTATGCCTAAGATAAGTAGATCTGTTAGGGAGGTAAGTAGGGATTCTGTGCCCCGATTTTTGCGGAATCCATGTTGTGAGGGCGGATAGAATTTTGTTGTCTTCGATGAAATCTGATAGTTGGGAGTTCACAAGCCCTTTCCATAATCTTGGCTATGAAGGGGAGATTAGCTATTGGACGGTAGTTGTTGGGGTCTTTTAGGTCCAGGTGGGGTTTTTTTAAAAGAGGTTTGAGTGGAGGCTTGTTGAGGTCTTCTGGGAAGGAACCTTGGGATAGCGAGCAGTTGATGATGTCTGCTAATGTTTTGGATGGTGTCTGGTATTGAGAGGAGAAGTTTTGAGGGAATATGGTCCGCTGGGTGCGAAGATGGTTTCATTCTTTGGATGGTTTGGATTTCGGAAGACGAAGTGGGTTCAAACATTTCAAGATGAATGTTTTTGATGTGAGGCATTAGGGCTGGAGTTAGAGGGATGATATTGGAGGGAAGTTGAGTAAGAAGATTTGTGATTTTGTTTTGAAAGAAGAGAGCGAGTTCATCTGCTTTAGCTTGAGCTTGGTTACTAGGGCATTCTGGTGAGGGTACTTGGGTTAGGGAGGAAACATAGGAGAATAGAGCTTTCGCATCAAAGACTAAGTTGTGGATTTTGGAGGCAATGTATGCTTGAATTCTGCCACTGTTATTTATATATATATATATATATATATATTTATTATTATTTTTCTTTTTAAGAAAAGGAGAGGCAATCTGCAGAAAAAGAACCAGTTAACCCTTGGTCAAGGATGTTTCTCAGGACTCTGTATCTGCCATTGGGTTTGATAAGACCCTCCCCCTGATTGGTTTACTAAGTTAACTTTTACTTAGCTGGACACAAGAAGCTTTAGTGCTTCCTGGCTCCTCGCTGAGCACAGCCCACAATGGATGTTTTACAGTTCTAGAAGAAACTGAAATCGCTTCTATTTAAAGATTTGTTTATCTGGGGTTTGAAGACCACTTGATTTAAGTCAATTGGAGAAGAGACTGCTGAGGGGAGATAGGAGTGAAGTCTGTAAAATAATGAGTGGAACGGGTAAACGTGAATCGGTTTTTACTCTTTCAAAAAGTACAAAGACTAGGGATATGCAATGAAGTTACTAGGTGATACATTTAAGACAATTAGGAGAAAATGTTTTTTTACTCAAAGCATAATTAAGCTCTGGAATTTGTTGCCAGAGGATGTGGTAAAAGCTGTTATTGTAGCAAGATTTAAAAAAAGGTTTGGACAAGTTCCTGGAAGAAAAGTCCACAAACTATTATTAAGGTGGACTTGGGGAAATCCACTCCTTATCCCTGGGATAAGCAGCATGGAATCTATCAAAGTTTTGGGATCTTGCCAGGTACCTGTAACCTGGATTGGCCACTGTTGGAAACAGGATAATGGGCTTGATGGACCTTTGGTCAGGCCCAGTATGGCAAATCTTATGTTCTTATGTCATTTAAGCCAAGTTATCGCATTGCACTCATAGAGGCAGATTTTAAAAAATACGTGAGCGCGTACTTTTGTTCGCGCACCCGGCGTAAACAAGAGTAGCCACGCATATCTTTTAAAATCCGGGGTTGGGCGCGCAAGGGGGTGAATATTTGTGCATCTTGCGCGCCGAACCCTGCACGCGCTGCTCGTTCCCTCCGAGGCCGCTCCAAACTTGGAGCGGTCTCGGAGGAAACTTTCCTTCAGCCTCCCCCCACCTTCCCCTCCCTAACCCACCCCGAGCCCTATCTAAACCCCCTACCTTTATTATAAAAGTTATGCCTTCCCGAGGCAGGTGTAACTCGCTCATGCTGGCCGGCTGCCGGTACGCGATTCCCCGGCCTGGGAGCAGTTTTGGAGGCCTCGGCCACACGCCCGTGGCTCCGCCCCGGATGACGCGCCACCGCGACATGCCCCCCAGGAAAGCCCCGGGACTTTCTCGCGTCCCAGGGCTTGCGTGCGCCGCCGAGCCTATGCAACATAGGCTTGGCGCACGCAGGGGGAACTTGGGGCAGGTTTTCAGGGGGTACGCACGTATCTTATGCGCGTACCCCTTTGAAAATCTGCCCCATAATGCTTTGTAATTTGTCCTATTAAGTTAGATGTTTTAATTCATGAGTCACATTGATTGACACTTAATGGATTTTGCCAAATATAAATGTTTTTAATAAATAAACAAAGTACCTGCCTCCATATATATTGCAGTAAAAGCACGCACGTTATAATTGTTTTGTGCAGAAAATACGTATGCTTACTTTTCTAAATTAGCTGAAAAAAGTAATACGTCTCCCTGTATTACAAAAAAGTGAGCGTACTTTCAGGGTGAAGGTATGTGATATTTTATAAACTATGTGACTCCTGCCGCAGAGTTTATAAAATACAGGCAGAGCTTTCCCTGCCCCTGCTTCTACACATATCTGCCAGCTTACTCACACTGTGAGAACCGCAATGGAGTAGACGTGCCAAGAAAGCTAGACAAGTTGAAATATAACTTTAAACATTGGAAGAATGGTTAAACAATTCCATTGCAATTTAAAACAAAATGCAAAATCATGCATTTGGGGTACATAAATCCAAATGACCAAATGCCATTTTGGAGGGGAAGAACTAGCAAGCCCCAAACAGGAAAGAGACCTTGCGGAATTCCTTGAGTGCTAAAGAATGGTATAACTAGCAGAAAGATCCTCATTCACTACCACTCTCTCGGTCCTGTTGTTCAACCAATTCTCACCCAGGGGTAGATACTGAAAGGATAAACATATTTGGCTAACTTAGCTGGGATTTTCAGACTAGTATGGCAAAGGCTGAGTGATGTCATTTTGGAAATGGCTGCCATCGGGCCTGGAGCCTAGCGGGAGCTCTAAGCCCCCACTAGATTACCAAGGACTTCTTGGTGAGTAAAGGGGTCCACTAGACTACCAGAGAGTTTTGTATGTAAGGGAGGGGTCTGGGGGAGGTGAGAGGGGTCAACTGGACCACTAGGGATAATCTGGTCTGTAAGGTGAGGTCTGGGGGAGTGGGCTAGTGTGGGGGATGGGGTCCCAGCCTCCAGGGGCCAGATGTTTTGGAGAAAGGGAGGGCTTGGGGAGTAGAGGTCAGGGCTTGTGCCAAAGTTTACAAAGTATATTTTTTCTGTTTCAAGGGTGGCAGGACAGAGGGTCTATGCAGACCTCTAGGGGTTTGCACAACTCATGGGAGGAGGGATTACCTATGGCCAGATAGACCCTTTAAGACAGGCCCCAGGAGCCTTGGGACATGCATTAATATCCCAAGGCTTCCGGATAAGTTAGCCACAACTGTAACTTCAAATGAAATATCTGCATTATCCCCTATGTTAGGCCATTTAGCACATGAAAAACACCATTTTTTGCACACTAAGTAGCCTAACATGGCTTAGTGAATGAGCCCTTATGTTGGTACCTGAGCTAATGGATGGGGAAGTGACTTGCCTAAGGTCATAAGAAACTTTATTTATTTATTTATTTATGACTTTTATATACCGACAATCGGGAACATCTCATCGGTTTACATGAAAACAAAATGCAGCAAACAGGCTTTACATATAACAAGGGGGGATATATAAAACGGGGGAGAAGCTGGATATGAACCCTGGCTTTCCTGATTCTCAATCTGCTGTTCTGACTACTAGACCACTCCTTCACATCAGTTAATTTCACTGGAACGCTGCTCCATTGTGACAGGTCCATATGTGTCTCCTCTCCCTCTCCTTTTATTTAAAAATTATAGGTCTTCTTTTTGTCAAATGAGTCTTCTCTGTCTCCACTGCCCACTCCATGAAGGTTAATGTGCAAATCTCTTGAGGAGACACCAGCTGTGCCTCCACCCAGGTCACCTGCGACCATGTAGAATGAGCATGCAAGCCCTCTGGAATCTCTTGACTGGCAGTAATGTAGGTGGAACCAATGGCCTCTTTCAACCAACGCACAATAGTAGTCTTAGAAGCCTTGAAACCTCGCTTTGCGCCACTCCACAAAACAAAAAGGTGTTTGGACTTTCTGAAATCATTCATCACCTCGAGATAGCACAATAGATCCCATCGAACATCTAACTGCTTGAGCTCTTTCGCATGTGGAACGGATGCATCCACTGTTGGGAAGGCTGGAAGTTCCACCATCTGGTTGACATGAAAAGCGGAAACCACTTTACGCAGAAAGGAAGGCACCGTCCTCAAAGAAACCCCCGATCCAAAATTGGAGGAAGGGATCCCGACAGAAAAAAGCTTGCAACTCTGAAATCGTAGAGCTGAGCAAATTGCTACTAGGAAAAGCTACTTTGAGAGTCAAGTCTTCAGCGTCGCTCTTCGGAGAGGCTCAAAAGGAGCCGCACACAAACCGCGGAGGACTAGATTAAGGCTCCAGGCTGGACAAACTCTCCTAACCGGAAGCCGCAAATTCCTAGTTCCTCTGAGGAACCTGATAACGGATGGTTGAAATATGGGAATCCTCGATCTTGCCCCGAAGGCATCCAAGGCCGCCACTTGAAATCTAAGGGAGCTAGGGAGATAAGCCTATCTCAAACCCAGCCTGCAGAAAGGACAAAATATCGAGAATGGAGGACTGTAGGGTGCGAATTCCATGAGTAGCACACCAGGACTCAAACACTTTCCATACTCTAACTTAAGCCATATTAGTAGACCTTTCTCCTGGCTTGCAATAAGTGGTGACGACAGACCACAGATAACCTTTACGCGTTAATCTCCTCCTCTCAAAAGCCAAGCCGCTAGACAAAAGTGATTGGTCTTATCTGAAAATATGGGACCTTGAACGAAAAAAAGGCCCTTCACCTTGACCGAAATGAAGCGGGCCATCCACCACCATGTTGATGAGATCCGCAAACCAAGGATGCCTCGGCCACTCCAGAGCTAACCAAAATCACTTCCCCACAATATTTCTCTATGCAACGCAACACCTTGCCCACCAATGGCCAAAGAGGGAACACATAAAGCAGAACCCCCCCAAGGCCAAGGTAGGAATACAGCATCAACTCTTCAGCCCCGTGCTGTCACCTTTGACTGAAGAAGTGAACGCTTTGGCATTCTGACGGGTTGCCATCAGATCCACGTGAGGAGAACCCCAATGATCTCTGATGAGCTGCATCATGACTTCTGACAATTCCCACTCGCCTGGATCTAACTGAGTCCGACTTAGGAAATCCGCTTGAACATTGTCGACCCCGGCTTTGTGTGACGCCGCTATTTCCCTCTAGGTGAGGACTCTGCCAACGAATCAAGGCTTGTGCTTCCTGAGCTACCGGCTGACTCTTGGTACCACCCTGCTGGTTGAGGCATTCACGGAGCGGGATGCCAGTGGCCAGTGGTAGGTGTCCACCTTCACGGAGCGGAAGGATGGAGGGCTGTCATCTCCCAATTAAATAAATAAGAAAAAAAAAAAACAGGGATGGGATCCATCAGTTCTAGAGGACGCATATAAAGAGCAGGTATTAAAACACTGCATGGAGCGGCAGTAGCCACAGAGGCATTCACGGAGCGGGATGCCAGTGGCCAGTGGTAGGTGTCCACCTTCACAGAGTAGAAGGATGAAGGGCATCCATCTCCCAATTAAAAAAAAAAAAAAGAAAAAAACAGGGATGGGTTCATGGGCTATAGGTATTACCAATTATTAGGCTTTTCAATATTTGATGATAGTTAATGTGACTTTCAAGGCATGCTTCACTTTCGGTGCATGTCCGGCATGACTCCCTGCTTCAATGACAGGGGAAAAGAAAAACTGATACTTCACACATTTCCAGCATTGCCCTCTGCTTCATGGCAGAGAGCTATGCTGCCGCTTACCCAACTACTCAAACTTAATATTTCACTTGGAAGCAGCTCCATCACTGCTCTCTACATTAATAGTGGGGGTGAAAAGGGAATTAGAACATAAAGTTACTAAGAGCCAAGAGAAACAGTTAAGTATGAGAAAAATAAGTGTAAGGCTTGCTGGGCAGACTGGATGGACCGGTTGGTCTTCTTCTGCCGTCATTTCTATGTTTCTATGTTTCTATGTATGACACAGTTGTTGCATTGTTGGAAACATCCGCACAGAGCGCCTTTTTATCAATGGTAAGAACACTTTCAAGGCTAACTGGACTGCCCTGGTCTCCAAACAGTTGATAGACTATGCAGATTCTCTCGCAACCAAATACCCTGGACTGAATGATGTTGACAAACCGCTCCCCAGTCCGGCACTTCAAGGTCTATTCTGTGAAGAAGATTGGAGGACTGAAGCCACCACGACAGACTGTCTCTGGCCACACCCTCGAGAGGTAACAGCAAGTGAAACTCTTCTGAAATCAGCTTCCACTGTGCCAAAAGCGCCCTTTGCAATGGCCTCATATGGAAAAACGCCACGGAACCAACTCCAACATCGAAGTCATGGAGCCCAGAACCTGTAAATAAACCCACACTGGGAACTCGTAAGTTCAATAACCGGCGGATCCAATTCTGCAAATTGAGCACTTCTTCTTTCGAAAGATATACCTTGCCGAGCGTCGAATCGAGCAACCCAAGTACTCCAAGGACTGAGTCGGAGACAAATAACTCGTTGCCAGGTTTACAACCCAGCCAAGATACTAAAGAACGTCGAGAACTCTGTTGACTGACTGAGAGCTTCAGATTTTCACCCTGATAAGCCAATCGTCCAGATAGGGGTGCACCAGGACTCTCCTCCTTCCGAAGTGCCACCCGCTACCCACCACCATCTTCCTTGGTGAAGGTGCGTGGGGCTGTAGCTAGCCCAAAAGGAAGCACCTGAAACTGAAAATGCTGACCCAGCACCATGAAGCGGAGAAAGCCCCGCTGGGAGTCTAAGTGATTGGAATGTGCAGATAGGCCTGTTATCTGATGCCTGATGGGAGGAGCAATCAGATAGTAGTTAGCAATTTGTTCAGGACTGAGTTGCTGGAGTAGCAATCTGTTGTTATATATGAGAGTTGAGGGTGGATCCTTGGACCAGTGGCAGATGACCACTCCCCGGGGGATGATCCCGAGAGGGACCACCGGTCAGGCTCAGAGTTAGGAGACAAACACACACTAGCTCTTTTATTAGACAGTATACTGAACCACCAGAGATGGGCAGTAGTGAGCTGCAAGCCCGGCTGGGCTGTAGTCCCTCAGATACTGGAACAGCAATCCCTGAAGGATGAGCTGAAGAGAGACTGAGATATAGTGAGTAGGCAGGGTAATGCAGATGGTAACACTCACCAATGTCCCAATGAAGCCCAAGAGCTGGAAAGCATAGGCCCACGAGGAGCGAGTACCTGGTTCCAGGGAAAGCTCAGAGAGAATGATGGTAACTCACTGATGTAGCTGACATAGTTGGAGTGAAGACTTCCAGGCAGAAGAGTATACGAAGCGAGTCTGGGATCAGGGCCCTCGAGGAGTGAGTACCGGTTTGCAGACTGTCACCTGAAAAAACAAAGAGAGAGGTGGGGCCCCCGAGGAGCAGGTACCTCTGGTAAGTCCGAGGAGGCAGAGTTGCTTAGGTAGCAAAACCTTTGCTAACTCCATGTGTTAGCAAAATCCAAGACGTTAAATATCTGTCGCGGGTGACGTCATCTTCGGGGTACGCCCCCGAGGTTCGCGCCAATGCCGGTACTTACTTCAATCGGGGCTGCGCCATGCGTGCGCCCCTAGGCCTCCAGGAAACATGGCGATAACATAGAAATGAAACATAGAAACATAGAAATGACGGCAGAAGAAGACCAAACGGCCCATCCAGTCTGCCCAGCAAGCTTCACACATTTTTTTCTCATACTTATCTGTTTCTCTTAGCTCTTTGGTTCTATTTCCCTTCCACCCCCCGCCATTAATGTAGAGAGCAGTGATGGAGCTGCATCCGAGTGAAATATCAAGCTTGATTAGTTAGGGGTAGTAGGGGTAGTAACCGCCGCAATAAGCAAGCTACAACCCATGCTTATTTGTTTTAAACACCCAGACTATGTTATTCAGCCCTTATTGGTTGTTTTTCTTCTCTCCCCTGCTGTTGAAGCAGAGAGCTATGCTGGATATGCGGGCAGTATCAGTTTTTCTTCTCCCCTGCCGTTGAAGCAGAGAGCTATGCTGGATATGCGTGCAGTATCAGTTTTTCTTCTCCCCTGCCGTTGAAGCAGAGAGCTATGCTGGATATGCGTGCAGTATCAGTTTTTCTTCTCCCCATGCCGTTGAAGCAGAGAGCTATGCTGGATATATGTGAAGTATCAGTTTTCTTCTCCTCGCCGTTGAAGCAGAGAGCTATGCTGGATATGCGTGAAGTATCAGTTTTTTCTTCTCCCTTTGGCCGTTGAAGCAGAGAGCTATGCTAGATATGCGTGAAGTATTAGTTTTCTTCTCCCCTGCCGTTGAAGCAGAGAGCTATGCTGGATATGCGTGAAGTAATCAGTTTTCTTCTCCCTGCCGTTGAAGCAGAGAGCTATGCTGGATATGCGTGAAGTATCAGTTTTTCTTCTCCTCTGGCCGTTGAAGCAGAGAGCTATGCTGGATATGCGTGAAGTATCAGTTTTTCTTCTCCCCTGCCGTTGAAGCAGAGAGCTATGCTGGATATGCGTGAAGTATCAGTTTTTCTTCTCCCCTGCCGTTGAAGCAGAGAGCTATGCTGGATATGCATTGAAAGTGAAGTATCAGGCTTATTTGGTTTGGGGTAGTAACCGTCGAGCCGGTCCGGGAACAGCGTCGAGCTGGTCCGGGAACGCCTGAGGACAAGTGGAAGGAGAACGCCGCGGTAGCCAGTCTTCCCGCGGACGGAGAGGGAGGCGCCAGAGAGGTAAGGAGGGTGGAGAGAGGGCATCGGGCACCGACGAACACAACAAGGCCTCCGTGAGATCCAAGGATGCCAGAAATTCCCCTTTGCGAACAGCTGCTATCACTGATCGCAAGGTACCATCTGTAAGCGGGGAACTTTGAGGACGGCATTCATTATCTTCAAATCCAGAATGGGCCGGAAAGTGACCTCCTTCTCTGGAACCACAAAATAAATGGAGTAGCGGCCCATGAGAAGTTCCGCGGAGGGTACCGGAAATCACTGCTCCAAGGCTTTGGAGACGCGCTAAGGGTCTCCCGCACCACCAATTGCTTGCTGACTGGGGACAGCAGGGGGGAAATTAGAAAAAGCTTGCGAACAGGTCGAGCAAAATCTAAAACGTAGCCATCTTTTACCACACTGAGAACCCACTGGTCCTGTGTAATCTTGGCCCATTCGCCGTAAAATCAAGTCAAAGCGACCTCCTATAATAGGAATGACAGAGAGGACCGGCCTCGCCTCATTGTGAGGACTTGCCACCAGACGCGGATCCTCCTGTGCCCCCCCCCTGAAATGGCCTGCTGGCCCCCCGAAAGGGACTCCCCCAAGGCTGCCCTCGAGTAGGGAATGATCTCTGAGAGGCAAGAGGAAACCTCGCTGGTCTTGATCTCCTATTGGAGCTAAACCGAGACTGTACCTGAAAGAATCTCGTAGCCTTGGGCTTGTCTTCGGGTAAACGGAGCATCAGTTATCCCCAAGAGACTGAAATCAGTTTGTCAAGGTCATCCCCATATAAGAGGCGACCCTTGAAAGACAAGGAGCCTAACTGCAATCTTTGAGGAGACGTCCACCAACCAGTTACGCAGCAGAGCAAACCTCCTAGCCGCTACCGCGAAGGCCATAGCCCTAGAGGACATACGCAACCAAATCATAGAGAACATCCACCCTGAAAGCCACAGCCGTCCTCAACACACTCACCTGTGTCAGTGTATTCCACCACCGTCGGAAGGTGTGCCTGCATCTGTGCTGCACCCAGCAGAGGCACATTCGCTGCATGAAACTTGAAACAAATCGCTGCCTGTAACCCCAAAGCAGAAACCTCAAAATCCACTTGAGGTGTACTTCTAATTTACGATCCTGCATATCTTTCAAACGCCGTGGAACCAATCACAGGTATAGTGGTTGTCTTAGTCACTGTGGAAAGCGCCGCATCAACCTTTGGGAGAGCAAAACATTCCAAGTCCTCCTCAAGAAGCGAATAAAGTTTTCCCATGGTCCTAACAGCCTTCAGACCAGCATCTGGCATTCCCCATTCCATGTCAACCAACTTCCTAACCGACTTATAGAATGGGACTGAAGCTGGGGACTCCTAACCCCGTCAAGGACCAGGTCCAACCCTTCTGAATCTGTATCGCTCTGGGGCATTTTAACTCTCAACACCTGAAAAGCTAACGTGAGCAAAACCTCCAATTCCTCCCTCTTGAACAAGCGAACCCTCCTTCGAATCCTCTGACCGGGGAGGAGAGATCCCCAGGTCATCCCCCATATTGGTATCACCGGTTGCCGGATCAACCGGACCTGTTGATTCACCATGGAGAGGGCTCTTCCCCTGTATCCCTGGGAGCTTGATCAGATCCATCAGAGCCAGATCCTGGGGATCAAAAAGCCCGAGACGAAGGGACGTAGTGGACTTGCTCAGCTGGGAAGAACCCGAACCAAGCGCCCAGCTGGGCAGAACCAGAACCAGTCCAAATAGAAGGAGCCCCCACTGCCACGCCCCCCCCCCCCCCCCCCAAGGCTGTGCCTTCACGGGCCTGGCCAAAGTCCTGAGCACTAGAAGGCTACTGACTGGCCAAAAATGCATCATGGAGCAACAACAACGAATTCTGGGGAAAATTACTCTCCCTGCCCCAGCCCCCTCAGGTCAAACGGCAGGAATTGGTGAAATGATGGCTTCCTCCCCCCCAGCCCAACAGCAAAGTCAGATCGGGCTGGGAACAAACATGGTGTAACCCTCCCCCACTCTCCCCGATGGCGTGGGAACAGCCGCCGAAAAATCGAAGATGGCCGCCATTCCCGTGCCGTATGAGGAAGAACCAGCACCGAGGACAGAGCCCCTGCCAAGATTAGGACCGCAACTGGCCAAGTCACGACACCGCTTCATGGGCATAGGAGCGCCGGAGGAGCCCTCACCACCCTCTGAACGAGCTGCGCAGAGACTTGCATGGTTCAGTCACGATCGCGAGGCACCATGGGACATGCTGGGGAAAGGAGCCTAAGAGGGAAAGACTGACAGAAACAAATTTAGAAAAAAGAACAGTCCCCTCCCCCGAAATGGGCCGATCTTACCAGCAAAGCTGAGGAGGAAGTCGCCCGCACTTTCTCCAAAGAAAAAAAGACAAGAAACAGGCAGTCCTCAGGAAACAGGGGGAACTGAAAATAAAACAACCCCCTTGGAGCCTGCAGCCACCTGAGTGGCCTCGTGAGGGGAGGGATCTGGACAACCAGATGGACACCCCACGGACGCACAGATGGGCAGACAAAAGGGTGACAATCCCCGGCCCATCTGCCTCAACCGGACGGGGTAGGTACCACAGGAAAACCTGAAGTAACCAAAAGAAACCCTCGGGAGGAAGGCTCAAAAGTATAGTCCTAGAAAAAGCGCAGAACTGCAGGTTCTACAGCCTCTGCTATCTGTTGGAGGCAGAGAAATACTGAGGAACTGCAGGTGGCACCGGGGGTTATCAAGCAGTGTCAACTTTCTCTGTCTCCATCTGCTGGCAGGGATGTATAAACCCAGGAGTCTGGACGGATCCGGGTACGTACAGGGAAACCTCTTATATAATAGGTGCCCAGAAAGTGTCATACTAGTTTATGGAATAAAAAGGATCTCCAGGCCTATTTGCACCATTGACAATCAGATCAGTTCCTAGCCCTCTAAGGATAGCATACTAATGTTTGAAATGCTGATGGTTTGGGAGAGGGGTGAAGAGGAGGGGGCTTGCTTTGCTTTAACACCTGTATTCCCAGTGGAAGCCTCATGGAATCACAACTTCACCCTCTTTACTCACCGGGAGGATCGCAACTTCCAGTATACAACCAGAACCGCCACAAGCAGCAACAGAAACAGGAGGCACAACGCAATTACCAGGCCCAGTATGGAGTTTGCAGGCTCCGGAGTCTCTGAAACTAAAGGGACAAGGCATTACTAGCACACAGTATGCAGGCACTGCTCATCTGCAAGAACCGTGGTGCATTTGGGGTGTCAAGTGACGACTTCGGCCATTCTCCTGACCCATACATTGTGATCATCTGACCAGACATGTTCCATATAACCCGTCATATCTCACATCTACATGAACAAGGCCTGGTTTGTTTGAACTGCTGATCTGCACCGTTTAAACAGCTACTCCCTGACATTGCTGTTTTAACCCTTTCAGTGTGGGTGCAGAGATACCTTGTCACAATGTGGATATGATAAACTGAACAAGTATTTCCACTTTTAAGATTCCGACAATGCTTTTTGGAGACTTAGCACACCTCAGCTTTCTCTTGTTCTGCTATCTTGGGGATGTAGAAGATAGGTGCTGAACTATTTGCAAGAGGGTTGTGGTAGCGTTGTCTCTTAGACCCCGATTCTTTCCTCCTCACTGTTTTACCATCTGAGGACCCTTTTTTATGAACTTTGCTGCACATGACACTCCCCTAAGTCCTGCTATTTTGTCACATTTTGGTAAATTCCACCGGATGATTTTTGAGAAAGGCAAACATGAAATGCATTGATTTCTGAATATTTTTCAGAGTTTTTGAGAATTCTGCCAGCTCAAACCCTGCGGGAATTTAGAAACCAAATCTGGCAGACAGCTAGAGGTTAATCTGAGGCAGGTGCCTTTCGTGGTTGTGGAATTGCTGAGATTTTAGGTGCCCAAAGAGACGGTAACGTTTAAAATGGTCACGAGAACACCCACGTATGCAGGAATTTTAAATCGCCCACACAAGTGTGCGCGTAGTATTTAAAATACATCTAGCTCGTGTAGGTGTGCTCCTAATTTTAAGTGGTTACAGAAGCAAATGTAATTTGCATATCTTTCTTAGGGATTTGTCAACTTTAAAACGCGCACAGCTAAGCGGATTTTAAAACATTCACGCATGAAGGAAATAACCAGCTTGACGACCAGTCAGTCCACAGTATGCCCAGCCTATCTCTAGGTCATCCAGAACTCCCCCCAGTTTACCCAGACCCCTCACCCAGTTGTTTTAGGCCTAAAACGAGTTTTTTCTCCATACTTACACCTCATCAAGAGCAGAAGCAAATAAGGGTGGGTAACAGCCCGATGCATGCTTCAGCCGCCGGATTTAAAATCTGTATTTACGAGGATAAATGTTGGCCCCTCCCGAAACGCCCTAACTCCGCCCCTTTTCCCCACACATTGGGTTACTCGTGCACGCGCATATTTGCATGTAACTGGGCCATTTAAAAATACACATTGCTCACACTCGGTACAGACACTCGCATACACGGGGCTTTTAATGCGAGCAGCTCTTTTAAAATTCACCCCTTAGATTCTAGTTCCTCCATTTTTTGTTTTTTTTTTTACTTCTTAGGTATTTCCTATATTTTTCTAATCTACCCCCAATATTGAGGACTAAGGATTTAATGAGATTTTTTATTTGTTTCCTGTGGTAAGGTTTCATGTTTGCTATATTATAGGTTCTCATTTAAATGTTACCGTAACAAAGTTGCCAGCAGTGAGAGGCCCGCGCTGCCAGAGACCAGTTTAAAGAGGGTGCCTGTTAGGCTGGCCCTCGTCTGGTGGGCCCGCCGCTTTGAGGGATGTTCGTGGGGCCAGGGACCCTGTCTCTGCGTTGGAGATTTGAGAGAATGGGTTGATATATATTGTTTTTTGGGGTTTTGATTGTTCAGAACTTGCTTAGAATTAAGAATAATAGGATATTGCCGTTTGGGGTTTGGTTGGTGGGCTGGTTGTCCGCTATGATCAGTGGAACACCAGTCATTTGTGGCCAGGGTAAATATGCTGGCCTTCGGTCACGTTATCGTAATGGTTTAAGACCAGGTAACCAAGGGGCTTTGATATATCCCCATACTGTTAAGTTAGATGCCAGGCCTTCAAATACATTATTGCAGTGCTATATACGGACAGGTTATATTAATGCTAGATCCATTAGAAAGAATGAGGATTATTTGCATAATATTTTGGAGCAAAATCAGTTGGATCTTTTTATCTGTTTGCATCCCAGAGTTGATGGCCTCCACTCCACAGCCAGGGGCCTTTTGTTGCCGTGGTAGAGAGAGAAGCCTCGCCTTGGTCCGAGGCCGAGGTGTCCCTCAGCCTGGAGCAGCATTCGATTCCCCTGTGCCCTTTTGGAGTGGCTGGAACATCAGGAGTGCCTCTGACTGTCTCCTCGTCTCGGCTCCCGGGAGTGGAGAAGAACAAGTGCGGGGTGAGAGGTGAGGTGAGGTAACCTATCATTAAAATCATCCATTGTACCTGAAGACTGGAGGGTGGCCAATGTAACCCCAATATTTAAAAAAGGCTCCAGGGGCGATCCGGGTAACTATAGACCAGTGAGCCTAACTTCAGTGCCGGGAAAAATAGTGGAAACTATCCTCAAGATCAAAATTGTAGAGCATATAGAAAGACATGATTTAATGGGACACAGTCAACATGGATTTACCCAAGGGAAGTCTTGCCTAACAAACCTGCTTCATTTTTGAAGGGGTTAATAAACATGTGGATAAAGGTGAACCGGTAGATGTAGTGTATTTGGATTTTCAGAAGGCGTTTGACAAAGTCCCTCATGAGAGGCTTCTACGAAAACTAAAAAGTCATGGGATAGGAGGCGATGTCCTTTCGTGGATTACAAACTGGTTAAAAGACAGGAAACAGAGAGTAGGACTAAATGGTCAATTTTCTCAGTGGAAAAGGGTAAACAGTGGAGTGCCTCAGGGATCTGTACTTGGACCGGTGCTTTTCAATATATATATCAATGATCTGGAAAGGAATACGATGAGTGACGTTATCAAATTTGCGGATGATACAAAATTATTCAGAGTAGTTAAATCACAAGCAGACTGTGATACATTACAGGAGGACCTTGCAAGACTGGAAGATTGGGCATCCAAATGGCAGATGAAATTTAATGTGGACAAGTGCAAGGTGTTGCATATAGGGAAAAATAACCCTTGCTGTAGTTACACGATGTTAGGTTCCATATTAGGAGCTACCACCCAAGAAAGAGATCTAGGCGTCATAGTAGATAATACATTGAAATCGTCGGCTCAGTGTGCTGCAGCAGTCAAAAAAGCAAATAAAATGTTAGGAATTATTAGGAAGGGAATGGTTAATAAAACGGAAAATGTCATAATGCCTCTATATCGCTCCATGGTGAGACCACACCTTGAATACTGTGTACAATTCTGGTCGCCATATCTCAAAAAAGATATAGTTGCAATGGAGAAGGTACAGAGAAGGGTAACCAAAATGATAAAGAGGATGGAACAGCTCCCCTATGAGGAAAGGCTGAAGAGGTTAGGGCTTTTCAGCTTGGAGAAGAGACGGCTGAGGGGGGATATCATAGAGGTCTTTAAGATCATGAGAGGTCTTGAACGAGTAGATGTGACTCGGTTATTTACACTTTCGAATAATAGAAGGACTAGGGGGGCATTCCATGAAGTTAGCAAGTAGCACATTTAAGACTAATCGGAGAAAATTCTTTTTCACTCAACGCACAATAAATCTCTGGAATTTGTTGCCAGAGGATGTGGTTAGTGCAGTTAGTGTAGCTGGGTTCAAAAAAGGTTTGGATAAGTTCTTGGAAGAGAAGTCCATTAACTGCTATTAATCAAGTTTACTTAGGGAATAGCCACTGCTATGAATTGCATCAGTAGCATGGGATCTTCTAGGTGTTTGGGTAATTGCCAGGTTCTTGTGTCCTGGTTTGGCCTCTGTTGGAAACAGGATGCTGGGCTTGATGGACCCTTGGTCTGACCCAGCATGGCAATTTCTTATGTTCTTATGTTCTTATGTAGAATCTATCTGAACAGCAATTAGTACCGTGAACGTTACTATTTCAAAGAGACTCGATGGCATCGAATCTCTAATGAAGGACAATAAAGCTACTACAGAGAGCGTGGAGCAATCAGTTACATTGTTTTCTGAGAAGGTTTTGGACTGTGAAAGAAGGGTAACTCTGATCCAATCTAACAGTGAAAGCTTGCAAAAGGACCACTTAAAACTTCAACAGAAGTTGGAAGTAGTGGAAAATAAATTAAGAGCTTTAAATTTGAGATTCTTGAACTTTCCACAGAACTCTTTGGTTAGTCCAAGGGAACTGTTAAAATATATCAATTAGAGGTTTTAAAATTTACTCAGGCATCATTACCACTGTTAAATAAGATATTTTATCTTCCACAGAAAAAACATGTTACAGCTCCTAAGGCACAGGAAGAAGCTGTTAGGAACAACTGAATAGGGATACCCTAGAACTGACTGCCTTTTTAGAGAATTCGCAGGACGACCTTCCCTCTTGGGAACCTTGTTAATTTCTTTTGTTTTAGAGTCGGAGAAAAATCCAGTCATGCAGCTTTTCTTTAAATACAAACAGGCTGATGCAATATTGGTGCGTGACGAATGGGCGCTCATGATTGAGCGTCCACTCTCCTAACATGCACTGATCCACCTCTTCCGGGTGCCCGATTTAATATTTAAATCAGCTGCCGTGGTAAAAAGGTGGGTAATAGCCTCATCAACTGGAATTTACATGTGATGAGCACTATTAGCTACCCCTGGTTTGGACGAGCGTTTGGATGCACTAATCCATTTATTGCATAAGGGGTTTTGGACGCACTCGTTGACCTGTGCGGGAGCCTCAGTGCACCATATTGCATTGGCCCGAAAGATTCTCTGTTTATGGGTCAAAACATTTGGTGTTTTCCAAAGGTGTCTTTTGAGACTCAGGCTAGACACAAGCAATTCCTGCAAATGAGGCAAGAGGTGCTTGGCATTAGGGCTGAATTATTTCTACGTTTTCCATGCAAATGTCTTCTGATGTATAAAAATGAGCGATACATTTTTTTTGACCCGCTACAGTTAAGAGTGTTTCTTGAAGCTAAAATTGCCTCTGGCACTATTGCTGATCCCGTCTAGATTCTGTCAATAGGAACGCTAATTATATTTATATTCTCTTTCTTTTTAAAGCTATTTCTATATTTTTGGGTCTTGCTTCTCAGTATTTCTTTTCCCCCCTTTCCCATTGTGGGCTTGTAAGAGATTGCAGTTTCATTGTTTCATAGTTTTTTTTTATTATTATTTGTATAATTGCTAAGTCTCTGCATCTAATTTTTTTTGCAAATATTGTCATGTTTATATTTCTTAAAACTGGATAAATAAAAGGTTAAAAAGTCAGTTGGATCTTTTATTTCTAGCTGATTATAATTTGGTTTTGCTTAATGATGTTTGCCCAGAGGGATACAGGGTGGAAGGGTGTTCATTTTCTAAAGGAAAACCCTGCTCCTCCAATGGTCGGACATTCCCCCCTGTTCTTTTCTCAATTTATGTGAACTGATTCTTTTTAAAATTTATAATTGGTGTTTTGTGTACTATGTTGTCTGCCAGGTCTTTCTACTAAGGAATGAAATAGATTTTTAGCTTCTTTATCCCTGAGATATTGTGTTTATTATAATTGGGGATTTTAATTTACATATTGATGCTCCAAATTTGAGACGAGCAGAGAATTTTTTTGCAGCTTTGACGGTGTCAGATTTTTTTACAACTTGTGCGGGTTCCTGTCCACAAGGCTGTGCATATTCTGGACATTATATTTTGTCAGGAGACATGATTTCATTTCTTTTTGTCTTGGATGTTTAAAATAAGGGCATAGTGGTATCTCTCGCAGTAAGAAATGAAAACGCCCAACAGTGAATAATAATGAATTTCTAGACGTGTAGTCTGCAGACGTTAAAAATGTCGATTGGGATTATCTTCCTTTGAAGGAAGTAGCTGAATGCTGGCAGCGGAGTTTGCAGACTACAAATGATAAAGTAGCCTGGACGACCTGGATTAGATAAGTAACCATAAGCTCTGGAAATAGACTTGCAATGCAGTTAGAGAAAGGAATTAGGGGGAGGACCCTTTCAGCGGCAGCCCTCCCAGTTGCAGGGCTGAAATGGATGTCCCTTGCAGGAGGCTTTTCAAAGGATTCGAGGGGACTCTAGCTTGGAAGTTAGAAAGGAAGGTTGGGGGTTTATCCTGGGCCTACCTGGAGCCCTGGAAACCCTCTGAGACCCCTCCAGGGCTCCACATGAGGTGCAGAGTGGCTGCTCGGGGACTGATTTGAACTTTTGATTCATAGGAGCCCTGCTGAAGGCCTGGGCCTTTCTGAGGCTCAGGGATTGGGGAACCTTAAGTTGAAGACATCCAAGTTTAGGGAAGACCTGCCCCAGAAGTGGTGGTGACCCATAGCAGAGCACATCTGGTGTTACCTATTTTGGGGAACAAAGAAGGTATTTTCAAGTTCTGGGAGGAAGTGATTTTCTGCCCCTCTGCCAGGGATCCTCATCCAGAGAAAAGACAACTAACAGTGAGTAAATATTAGATCTAATGGGAGGACACCCATCTGGAGTTTCTGACACCCAGGGGAGACAGAGACAGATTTTTGTTGCCACCTGGGAGGGATTCCCGGCCTCTATAGGAGACCACTGCTCTGCCTAACCCAGGAGAGTGGTAGGACTCCCGACCATATCAAAGACTCCTGTACGGTTAGAGGCTACAAGAATTGTACACTAAGTGAGAGAAAGAAAGAGAACTGTGAAGCTGGAAATCATATTTACTGTGCCACCAAACCAACTTGTTTACAGTAAAGTGTTAAGTTTGGATACTAATCTGGTGGTCCTGGTGGTTTCTTTGGGACACACAGTACACAGAGGAAATTCACCTAATCCAGGGAATTCAGCCTAGGAAATTAGTCACCCTGCATTGGGGCCTGATAGGACTCCTTTCTACCCCTAGACACCCAGGGGAGATCGAAGGGATCCTGCCTCGAATAGTATAAATAACTTTATGGCCTCACCCATGCTGGATCTGCACAGCAGGGTAGGCTTACATAAATAAAGTTAAATGTGCCCCGTAGTTTGATCATGGGTTAGTATCCCAGCAGAAAGTAATCCGTAGAGCCGGAAGGGTCTGGAGAAAACGCCATGATGAGGACTCTTAGGCGGATGTACCAGGCTTCCTTGAAGAATTATCGTATGTGCTGCTGATTAGCGAGATCAGCTTATGATGTTAAGGCTCTTGAATCTTCCTTAAGTAAAGCCTTGGAACTGTTTTCAATTGTAAGGAAGCTGACCACGATCAGTTTCGGTGGTACGGGATGTTCCATCTTATAAGGCCTTTGCTGACTATTTTGAGAAGTTGATATAGAATGTACAGTGACAACTGGGTGATAGTCCAATGCCTTTTGAGCAGCCGTGGTCATTAAATACAAGTAAAGAGTGGCCTGAATTCAGAAAATCTTTGAAAGAGTTAATCCCTTAGATACTGAGTTTGTGTGTTAATTTCTCCCCAGTGGACCTCTGTCCTTATTCTATTATTAAATGTATGAAAGAAGGTTTTTTTGAGACCCTAAGGTTATGATTAATAGATTTATTGCCAAAGGCTATGTTTCAGAGCACTTAAAACGTGCTACAGACAGGTTGGTTCAAAAAGAATCATATTATTTCAGTAACCGAGGTTTTTAACTACTGTCCCATTTCTATTCCTCTGACTTTAGCAGACGTTATAGTAAAATGTGTCTTGGTACAGTTGGATGAGTAGTGCCCTGCTTTACCCAGCTTGTCCCAGGCTAAACTGTTTGACTCCCTCCTACCCTACCCCTCTACCCACCCACCCCTGGGGCTTGTTTCTAATAAAGACTGCCTAGATTACCATTGGCAGCAAGATAAATTAGTACATTGGTTACAGTCAAGGAAATTGGTTACAGTCAAGGAAATAAAGCCACAAATTACCAAGATGAGGACTATCCAATGTAACTGCTGTGGAGCCTTTATTCTGAGGGAAAGCATCTGGAAACTTAGAGCTTGCCCAATTTGTGCACAACTCTCATCCTTGAAAATGGAGCTGACTGTGATTAAAGATCAATTAGCTTCAATTAAAAGAATTACACCCACATTGCATTACTCAGAAAATAATTCCCCAATACCACAAACAAACCAGGAGTCAAGAAAAGGAGATCCATTAGGCTCAGGTAGGACCCACAGTCACCCATTCTTGACAGAAGAGCAGCCAACAGGTATATACCGCCCCACTCAAACAGGTCATCAGGAAATTCTTTAAAAACCAGGAATACAGTTGGCTCTGGTAGAATTAGACCTGTGATGAGGAGACACACAATGTACCAAATGCAAAAAGAACAACAAGCCTTCTCTAAAATAAAAACTGAAGAAGTTCTTGAGAAAAGCATTGCAGTATTACCAGAAAAGAGAGAGAAAACACAATGCATGCAGTATTTAAAGATCCATAAGCAAAAAAAAAATCTAATTGAGATGGAAAACTCTGTCAACAGTGGCACTACCGCAAAAAGAAATAGTGAAGTGAATAACAAATCTCAACAAATATCTCACAAGGAGTCCAGGAAATGCAATAACCGTAAAGAGAGTACCTGGAAGGCTATGACCACAAATGCTCATAGTTTGGGAAATAAAATCCCAGATCTGCAGGCCCTAATGGCTGAGGCAGAATTGGACATTGTTGCTATCACAGAAACATGGTTCACAGAATCTCATGAATGGGATACAACAATACCAGGCTACAACTTGTTAAGGAAGGACAGAGAGGATAGAAAAGGGGGAGGTGTGGCTCTTTATGTCAGAAACAACATCCAAGCAACTGAGCTACAAGGAAGTTGGGGTATTGAAGAAGCTCTATGGGTCGACCTAAAAAACGATGACGGAGCATCCATTTATATTGGAGTGGTTTACAGGCCTCCAAACCAAAAGGAAGAGCTGGACAGAGATCTGGTTAAAGACATCCATAAGATAGGTAAGAAGGGAGAAGTGGTGATCGTGGGTGACTTTAATATGCCAGATGTAGACTGGAAAATCCCATCTGCAGAAACTAAAAATAGTAGAGCGATAGTGGATGCCATGCAAGTATCTTTGTTCAAACAAATGGTGTTGGAACCCACGAGAGAAGGAGCTATACTCGACTTAGTGCTCACTAATGCAGATAATGTCTCAGATGTCCAGGTGGGCGCCCACCTCAGCAGCAGTGATCATCAAACGGTATGGTTTAATATCACTAAAAGAATAGGGAAAAGAACCACAAAGACCCGAGTTTTACAGTTCAAAAACACAGACTTTGAGGAAATGGGGAACTACCTGGAGGAAGAACTTAAAGGATGGGAGAACGAGAGAGATGTGGATCAGCAGTGGACCAATCTAAAAGGAGCAATCACCAAGGCAACTGCTCTATATGTTAGAAATGTAAAGAAAAGCAAAAGAAAACTGAAACCTATCTGGTTCTCAATGGAGGTGGCTGACAAAATTAAAGCTAAAAGAACAGCATTCAAGAAATATAAAGGATCCCAAAGGGAGGAGCACAAAGAAGAATATTTGTATCAACTGAGGGAGACAAAGAAATTAATCAAGTTGGCAAAGAGTCAAGCGGAAGAGAGGATTGCCAAGGAGATAAAAAATGGTGACAAAACATTTTTCAGATACATCAGCGAAAAGAGAAAGGTCCAAAGTGGTATAGTGAAATTGAAAGGTGGTAATGATCAATGTGTAGAGAGAGACGAAGAAATGGCAGAAATATTAAACGAATACTTCAGCTCTGTGTTCACTAAAGAAGACCCTGGAGAAGGACCATCTCTAAACAACAAGAAACTGGAGGGAAGGGGAATAGATGAAAATCCTTTTACAGTAGAAAATGTGTGGGAAGAACTAAAGAACCTGAAAGTGGACAAAGCCATGGGGCCTGATGGGATTCATCCAAGGATATTGAGGGAGCTCAGAGATGTTCTGGCGGGTCCGCTGTGTGACCTGTTCAATAGATCCCTAGAAACGGGAGTGGTGCCGAGTGATTGGAGAAGAGCGGTGGTGGTCCCGCTTCACAAGAGTGGGAACAGGGAAGAGGCAGGCAACTACAGACCGGTTAGCCTCACTTCGGTGGTGGGAAAAGTAATGGAGTCACTGCTGAAAGAGAGAATAGTCAACTATCTACAGTCTGGAGAATTGATGGACCAGAGGCAGCATGGATTCACCAGGGGAAGATCCTGTCAGACAAATTTGATTGACTTTTTTGACTGGGTAACCAAGGAATTGGATCAAGGAAGAGCACTAGATGTCATCTACTTGGATTTCAGCAAAGCTTTTGATACGGTTCCGCACAGGAGACTGGTGAATAAAACGAGAAGCTTGGGAGTGAGTGCCGATGAGGTGACCTGGATTGCAAATTGGTTGACGGACAGAAAACAATGTGTGATGGTAAATGGAGCCTTCTCTGAAGAGAGAGCGGTTTTAAGTGGTGTGCCGCAAGGATCGGTGTTGGGACCGGTCCTGTTCAATATCTTTGTGAGCGACATTGCAGACGGGATAGAAGGTAAGGTTTGTCTTTTTGCGGATGACACTAAGATCTGCAACAGAGTGGACACGCCGGAAGGAGTGGAGAGAATGAGACGGGATCTAAGGAAACTGGAAGAGTGGTCGAAGATATGGCAGCTGAGATTCAATGCCAAGAAGTGCAAAGTCATGCATATGGGGAGTGGAAATCCGAATGAACTGTACTCGATGGGGGGGGAAAGGCTGATGAGCACGGAGCAGGAGAGGGACCTTGGGGTGATAGTGTCTAATGATGTGAAGACAGCGAAACAATGCGACAAGGCGATAGCAAAAGCCAGAAGAATGCTGGGCTGCATAGAGAGAGGAATATCGAGTAAGAAAAGGGAAGTGATTATTCCCTTGTACAGGTCCTTGGTGAGGCCTCACCTGGAGTACTGTGTTCAGTTCTGGAGACCGTATCTACAAAAAGACAAAGACAAGATGGAAGCGGTACAGAGAAGGGCGACCAGGAAGGTGGAGGATCTTCATAGGATGACGTACGAGGAGAGATTGAAGAATCTAAATATGTACACCCTGGAGGAGAGGAGGAGCAGAGGTGATATGATACAGACTTTCAGATACTTGAAAGGTTTTAATGATCCAAAAACAACAACAAACCTCTTCCGTAGGAAAATAATCAGCAGAACCAGGGGTCACGATTTGAGGCTCCAGGGAGGAAGATTCAGAACCAATGTCAGGAAGTATTTCTTCACGGAGAGGGTGGTGGATGCCTGGAATGCCCTTCCGGAGGAAGTGGTGAAGACCAGAACTGTGAAAGACTTCAAAGGGGCGTGGGATAAACACTGCAGATCCATAAAGTCAAGAGGCCGCCAATGAAGAGTGGGTGACTCGCCAGAATGATGGCTATTGACACAATACCCTTACTAAATAAACATACACATGCTTACTGTGACTCCTACATCGCTCTAAGCTTCAACAGCAAGAGGTAATGGAAAAAAGGATTTGCACTCATAAAGAGGGGAGTAGCTGGCTTGTTACGGCGGTTACTACCCCAAACCAAATATGCCTGATACTTCACTTTCAATGCATATACAGCATAGCTCTCTGCTTCAATGACAGGGGAGAAGAATAACTGATACTTCACACATCCAGCAGAGCTCTCTGCTACAACGGCAAAGGAGAAGAAAAAGGGTTCGCACTCAAAACGCGGGGAGTAGCTGGCTTGTTACGGCAGTTACTACCCCAAACCAAATGTGCCTGATACTTCACTTTCCATGCATATCCAGCATGGTTCTCTCCTGCATCGGCATGGGAGAAAGACTGATACATCACGCATTTCCAGCATAGCTCTCTGCTTCAAGGGCAGGGGGAAAAAAAAAAAAAAAACAAACCCTGATGCTTCACGCATATCCTGCATAGCTTCAACGACAGGGGTGAAGAAAAAAAAGGATTCACAATCACAAAGCGAGGAGTAGCTGGCTTGTTACGGCGGTTACTACCCCAACCAAATGTGCCTGATACTTCACTTTCAATGCATATCCAGCATGGCTCTCTGCTTCTACAGCAGGGGAGAAGAAAAAAAAAAAAAAAAAAAACCAACAAGAGCTGTACAACATAGTCTAGGTAAAACAAATAAGCATGGGTGTAGCTTGCTTATCGCGGCGGTTACTGCCCCTACTACCCCTAACTAATCAAGCTAGATATTTCACTTGCATGCAGCTCCATCACTGCTCTCTACATTAATGGTGGGGGTGGAAGGGGAATAGAACAAGGAGCTAAGAGTAACAGATAAGAATGAGAGAAAAAATGTGTGAGGCTTGCTGGGCAGACTGGATGGGCCATTCGGTCTTCTTCTGCCGTCATTTCTATGTTTCTATGTTTCTATGTTTCTATGACAGATTATGAGGTGTTAGATAGGAATCAATTTGGTTTTAGAAAGGTTGACAACACAGAACTGCTGCTGATGTCTTTGTTGGACACCCTTTTGTGTAGTCTGGAGCATGGAGAAATAGGATTCTGGTGCAGTTGGATATCCCAGCTGCATATGACATGGTCACTCATCGAGTACTGGTGTCCCGTTTGCAGGATCTAAGGGCAACGGGGGCTGTGCTGAGATGGCTTACATCTTATTTGCAGGGAAGAGGACACTGCATTCAGATGGGGGATAAGTGTTCCTCATGGTGGTCATTATGTTCCAGGGTATCCCAGGGATTCAAATTCATTTATATTTGGCCCCTCTAGGGACAATTTTTAAGGAGTGAAATGTGCCTTATCTTATTTATGTGGATGATATTGAATAGTTTATTCCTTGTAACGAGTTGGGGGTATTTCTTGAACAGATTTTAGTGAATGCCTAACTAAACCCAAATCTTGGCTAACTGAATGATTTAGTATTGAATATTCAGGAAACAAAATGACTTCAGGTAGGAAAATTGTCCCCTACAGACATCAATTACTGATAAATTTTAAGACCTCCATGCGGGCGCACATGTGCACGGGTTTGCCGGCGCATATACGCGTGTACATTATAAAATCAGCTGTTCGCATGTACATGTGTTTATAAAAGACGTGCACATGAACATAAGAACATAAGAAAATGCCATACTGGGTCAGACCAAGGGTCCATCAAGCCCAGCATCCTGTTTCCAACAGTGGCCAATCCAGGCCATAAGAACCTGGCAAGTACCCAAAAACTAAGTCTATTCCATGTAACCATTGCTAATGGCAGTGGCTATTCTCTAGGTGAACTTAATAGCAGGTAATGGACTTCTCCTCCAAGAACTTATCCAATCCTTTTTTAAACACAGCTATACTAACTGCACTAACCACATCCTCTGGCAACAAATTCCAGAGTTTAATTGTGCGTTGAGTAAAAAAGAACTTTCTCCGATTAGTTTTAAATGTGCCCCATGCTAACTTCATGGAGTGCCCCCTAGTCTTTCTACTATCCGAAAGAGTAAATAACCGATTCACATCTACCCATTCTAGACCTCTCATGATTTTAAACACCTCTATCATATCCCCCCTCAGCCGTCTCTTCTCCAAGCTGAAAAGTCCTAACCTCTTTAGTCTTTCTCATAGGGGAGCTGTTCCATTCCCCTTATCATTTTGGTAGCCCTTCTCTGTGCCTTCTCCATCGCAATTATATCTTTTTTTGAGATGCGGCGACCAGAATTGTACACAGTATTCAAGGTGCGGTCTCACCATGGAGCGATACAGAGGCATTATGACATTTTCCGTTTTATTCACCATTCCCTTTCTAATAATTCCCAACATTCTGTTTGCTATTTTGACTGCCGCAGCACACTGAACTGACGATTTCAATGTGTTATCCACTATGACGCCTAGATCTCTTTCTTGGGTTGTAGCACCTAATATGGAACCCAACATTGTGTAATTATAGCATGGGTTATTTTTCCCTATATACATCACCTTGCACTTATCCACATTAAATTTCATCTGCCATTTGGATGCCCAATTTTCCAGTCTCACAAGGTCTTCCTGCAATTTATCACAATCTGCTTGTGATTTAACTACTCTGAACAATTTTGTGTCATCTGCAAATTTGATTATCTCACTCGTCGTATTTCTTTCCAGATCATTTATAAATATATTGAAAAGAAAGGGTCCCAATACAGATCCCTGAGGCACTCAACTGTCAACTCCCTTCCACTGAGAAAATTGTCCATTTAATCCTACTCTGTTTCCTGTCTTTTAGCCAGTTTGCAATCCACGAAAGGACATCGCCACCTATCCCATAACTTTTTACTTTTCCTAGAAGCCTCTCATGAGGACCTTTGTCAAACGCCTTCTGAAAATCCAAGTATACTACATCTACCGGTTCACCTTTATCCACATGTTTATTCCCCCACTTAGCACCTAAGTGGGGGAATTTTATAAGGGACACGTGCCGATGCAATTGGCCATTTTCCCAGTTCTCCAGTTTGCTCGTGTACAGGATAAGACTTCCTAACCCTCCTAGCTAAACAACCTTCCTTTCACCCTGTTAGTCCCTATCCCTACGATCTCGCTGACTAGGCTAGTTTTCTTTGATTCACAACTTATGTGCCATCTATAGCAGAAGTAAAGTTACGTGGTAGGAGAGCCCAGTGCGCGCTTGTGCACGTAAGTTTCAGTCTAAAATCCCAGAACACCCATTTCCCACCCAAACCATGCCCATGCCACGCCCCTTTTTCCAAAAAAAAGATTTGTGCCCATAGTGGAAGATTCGTGCATATGTGGGCATCTTTCAATTTTCGCCGAGTGCGTGTGGCCCCGAGACACGCGTGAAATCTCCCAGTTTTGGTGTGGGCAGAACTTTTAAAATCTACCTTTTAGTGTGGGAAATCTGGGGGCTGCCTGTTGTATGAGAGATTCAGAATCTAGGAATGATTTTAGATTCTGAACTGACATTTAAGCCCCATATTCACCAAACAGCAAAAGGAGCCTTTTTTAAACTAAGGATGTTCCCGGCACTCATGTTTATTTTGCCCCTGCAGCTTTTTGGATCAGTGCTGCAATCCTGGGTGCTGATTATTGTAATAGCCTTTTTGTGGGGCTTCTTGGTAAGTTGTTGCGTGTACGCTGCTGCCTGAGTGCTACTGGGCTTAGCAAAGTGGGAACATACTACCTCAGGGCTTCAGGAATTACACTGGCTCCCAGTTAAATGGAGGGCTCAGTTGACATTGCTGGTATTGAGTCACAAATGACTGAATATTCTTGCAGTGTAAGAACGAAACCTGAATGGCACGTTCCCTCGCAATTGTTACGGTCGGCGGGCCCCTCAGCTATCGCAGGTCCCTCCTGTTTGGCTACACATGCATGTACAGACTTGGTCTAGAGCCTTTTCTATTTTCGCCCCAGTTTTGTGGAATTCATTGCCACAGCATTGAATTCCACAAAACTGGGGCGAAAGCAGCATAAAACTTTAACATTTGCAGAGGCAATGCTTTTATGCTGTGTATTAGTTTTTAATGTTATTTGTTTTATTTGTGCATGGTGTGTGGTATTTATTTTGTTTTTCTGTGTTGCGTGCAGTGAGGGGTTATGACAGCCCCTTTTGCTTTATCTTGATTATGTCTGCATTATTTGTTTTTATGATTGTTGGTTGTGATCCGCACTGGGAGATTGATTTCTGGAATACAAGTCCTTTAAATAAATAAATAAACATTTAATAAAGTACAAATTAAAAAAAAAGAAAATGGGGTATTTGGGGTATTTGGGGTATTGCAGGACAGCAGTCATGAAATAAGATTACTACTCAGCGAAAGATTCTAAAATAGATTGCACCCAGCATGCAGTAAAAGTACAGTGTGCTATAATGATAACAACAGAACCAGTTTTGCTTACCATCAAAAGATCCATAGGTTGCACAGGAGACTTTTCTGTCCTTCAGAAAGAAAATAGCCAGTTAAATGAGCAAACTCTGGGTGAGGTATTTCCTATCTACAGCCATGGGAAAGAGAGGGAAGGGAGGGAGAGGGAAAGGAAGAGTCTATAAGGCCTGTGTAGTAGTTAGCGTTTTATGCTACTATAGGGGGCCCACATAGTAACTCGAGGTGAGGTTTAGGTAGTAGTGTAGTGATTAGAGGCCACTTTAACATGCAGAGTGAGAAATAAAACAGAACAATGCACGCTTGTGAAGATTTGATGTCCTTCGGAGTGAGGAAACTCACACAACGATGAGAATTGTGCAATGTTCTCTCAGCCTAGCTTGATGTTACCCAGGTAGAAAATCCATCAAGCTAGGTTGAGAGAACACTGCACAAATCTCATCGTTGTGTGAGTTTTCTCACTCCGAAGGACATCAAATCTTGACAAAAGAGAGCACTGTTCTGTTCGTACGTCACACTCTGCAAGTAAAAGTGGCCCCTAAGCCCTACAACTACTACCTAAACCTCACCTTGAGTTACTAGGTGGGCCTCCTATAGTAGTATAAATAGCTGCTTACTATGGTGCCACCCTGGATATCCTCTCTCTCTCCCTTCCCCCCCCCCACTACATCTCAGGTCCTTCCCCCCTCCCCTCCCTTAAAGAAGGCTGTGCTGGGGCTGGAGGGGGAAGGAAAGCTACTGGGGCTGAGCAGGCTGTGCTGGGGATGGCAAGAAATAGGAGCCTTGGGGGAATTTCCATGGGTGGTTGTGCTGTTTTGGGAGCTGGGGTGGAGGGAGGAGGGGGGGGGGGGCTGCAGGACTGGGAGTGAGGGCAGGTTGTGGTGGGACAGAGTAGGCTGTACAGGGGGTGCTGGGAGGTTGTGCTGGTGAGGGCAATTCATAAAGGCCTCTGGGGAATTTCTGCGGTGACAGTTTCAATGAAGTTGGTTATTTCTATTTTGTGTCTTTGCTGTCCGTGTTATATTGCTTATTTATTTATTTATTTATTTTATTTAGAGATTTTTTTATATACCGCGGCACTTGCAGCACATCACCTCGGTTTACAGCAAACAGTAATGCAGCAACAGGCTTTACAATAAAATATTAAACGGAGCAAAAATAATAAAAAACAAATAGCATGTTTAACAGTTAACTTAGCAAATAAATATCATTGACATAAGAGTAACAAGGATTACCGAGAATTTGATCTACATATAGAACTATACAGTAGCGAGCGTTTCTAGGGAACAAGTGCAGGTAAGGATGGAGGGGGAATCAGGAGGGAGGTTAAACAGTGACGTATGCGGCCTATATGGGGCCCAGTCAGTCATGGGTATGCTTTTTTGAACAGCCAGGTTTATCTTATGTATTTATGTTGGAATTGTAACTCCCCCAGAGTCTCGGGAATGGGCAATTCATAAATGTAATAACTAACTCACAATTCATAAATAAGATTTCCAATGATGCAGTAGCTAAAGTAGAAAACGAGTCAAGAAGCCACAGAGAAAGGAAGCTAGGAGCTCCCGATGCCCTTCCCCAGCTAAAAACATTCTTCTGAGCTTTAAGATACGACTGGAGCAAATCCTCATGTCAGTTCCAGTCAATGAGAATAAGCGGTGATGCCGCTCATCTCTGGAAGCTCTGCTGAAGTGTCCAGCAGCGTCCTGGTCAGCAGCAGATTCCATCGCTGATCGATGGGCGGCCCCTTGTTCTAGCCATACTGTAGATCTCAGGGTGCAAAGGTCCCTGGCAGCTCCTGAAGAGACCCTGGGATGTACACTACATAGTACTTGTACGAGGGGATCAGATTCCTCCCCCCCAGCTGCAACTTGCGCCCATAATATAGGCTGGAAGGGATGGGAGTAAGGTGAGAGAGGTCATTCACTGGCTCACTGATAAGAACAGGAAGCAGATGGAAAGGAGAGGAAAGATAAATAGTGCAGAGTGGGAAAGAAATTACTGCATGCACAAAAGAAGGTTTGAGCCACTTTAATAATAATCTGTCATATCCCAAGCAGAGAATGAGGATCTGGGAAGGAACTTACCTGCTTCCACACGCTAATGACTCTCAGAAAGGCCGTGCAGTTGTGACCGGGGCTGAGGGGAGCATTGTAATAACCGTGATAATAAGCCCCATCTCCCACGATGACTGACATATTGTCGGTGACATTAGATGCAGGAAATGCAGCGGTGATATATGTCAGGTTCTTCAAGGTGGCATTGAACGATGGTAAGTCTTGACTCTGACACACATCATTCTCACTTCTGTCCCATCCACAGCTTATAACGATCTGATACTCGCTGGAAAATGAAAACCTCGTCATTTCATCTGTCACTGGTTGGATGATGTCACTCACTACCTTTTGTCTTAGGCCAATAATTACAACCTGTGTGATGTCACCATTCACTGTGTAATATCAACTTGAAATAAGTGGCAATAAAAAGTTTGAATAGAAATCATATCAACAGCATTGTCTGTTTGATTTTACTGTCATTGTGATGTATCAGTCACTGCTTGATTATTATTACTACCAGTGTGATGTCATCAGTCACTGGTTGGGTGATATTACTACCAGTATGATGTCATCAGTCACTGGCTGGGTGATATTACTACCAGTGTGATGTCATCAGTCACTGGCTGGGTGATATTATCAGTGTGATGTCATAAGTCACTGTTTGGGTGATATTACTACCAGTGTGATGTCATCAGTCACTAGCTGGGTGATGTCATGAGTCAGTGGCAGAATGATAAGACCTTTATAGCCAAGATCTATTGAAAAGTGGTTTGTTACAAAGAGAAGCTCCTATTTATAAACAGAGATTCCTGAAACATTGCTGCATCTCAAAAAAGATATAGTTGCACTGGAGAAACTGCAGAGAAAGGCGACCAAAATGATAAGGGGCATGGAATGGCTGCCCTATGAGGAAAGGCTTAAGAAGTTAGGGCTGTTCAGTTTGGAGACGACTAAGGGGAGCTATGATAGAAGTCTACAAAATAATAAAAGGACATGAACAAATCAATCTAATTTGGTTATTTACTCTCTCAGATAATACAAGGACCAGGGGGGCACTCCATGAAGAAAGCAAGTAGCTCATTTAAAACAAATCAAAGAAAATTCTTTTTCACTCAGCACATAGTTAAGCTCTGGAATTCATTGCCAGAGGATGTGATTACAGCAGTTAGTGTAACTGGGTTTAAAAAAGGTTTGGATAAGTTCCTAGAGGAAAAAAATCCATAAACTGCTATTAATTAATAAGCAATAGTAGCTTGTGATGCATTTAATGTTTGGGTACTTGCCAGGCACTTGTGACTTGGCCACTGTAAGAAACAGGATGCTGGGCTTGACGGACCCTTGGTCTGACCCAGTATGGCTTATCTTATGTTCCATATAAGACATAAAAAGCAGGGAGGTAGGATACATTTTATTCCGTACTTCTAGTAAGGAATTATTGACTGTGGGACATAGAAGATAAAGCTGTCACAGTGTGCTCAAGTTGTGGAATAAGAGGAACGTCATTTTTCACCCCTGCAGTAAACTGTAACATCAGTGTCTTGCATAACTGAGCTTTCCCTGCAAATGTAATCACTGGGCAGAGGCTGCCACTGAGGATCCCACGGGCCACCTTCAATTCCAAGGGCTTGAGGTGTCCAAACTTCCCATATTGTCCTTATTCCCCGCTTTCCAGGATTCCTAGTCGGGGTGGGGGAGACTGATCTCTAAGACCCTGAACATTGTATAAAAGTCTTTTAACATTTACAGTAATAATTACACTGGGCAATGAATGCAGTTCCAACATAACTTTGCTGATAATTAATGCAGGAATGAAGTGACTGACAATATACAAGTCTATGTTCCATGAAATCCATTACATAATTCACTTCCGATAAATCTGGGACTCTCTACTGACGTTTCCACCTCCCTTTCCAGTGGCAGGGGTAGATTTGGAGCTCTTTTCCAGAACTGGTGGAATAGGACTGTAAGGACCGCCGGCTGCGGCCCCCTGCGCCCGGCCACTCCCTCCTACCAGCGTGGCGCGGCAGTCACCAGCTCCGGTCTACCTGCCGCGGCAGCCGGCCGCTATCGTGGCGCCTCGTCGGGCCCCTCTCTCCCTGCGCGCCGGCAGGCCCCTTCCTCCAGGCCTCTCCAACGCGCTGCTGTCCCCGATGCGGGCTCCGCCTCCCCTGAACCTCCCTAAGCCTGCGCACGTGTCTCTGTACAAAATTTAAAGGGACCATGGCCGGATATTGCCGCAGGCCCTACTCCTCGCTCTGCCCAGCTTTTCCCTATTTAAGGCAAGGTCTGGCTCTCAGACCTTGCCTTGGCTTCTGCTCTGGCTCCAGTTCCTGGTTCCTCTTCGAAGGATTGCTCCTGCTTCTGCTTCGGTGGCATCTGCTCCTGTTCCTTGTGTCCGTTCCTGCCTCCAGAATCCTGTTCCTGCCTTCTCCTGCTCCAGCCCCATCCTTGGTCTCCTTCGGACGGACCTCCTGGCTTCGTCCTTGGACTGACTATCGGCGTACCTCTGGCTTCTGACTGGTTATCAGCGTATCTCTGGCTTCCAACCTTGCACTGGCTATCAGCGATCCTCTGGCTTCAGACTACGGACGGGCTATCGGCGACTCTTGGCCTTCTGATCTTGGACTGATCTTGGATGCTTCCACTCTCTTCACAGGGGCCCACCTAAGACCAGCCAGCCCCCGAACCCAAGGGCTCAACCTGCGGGGAACGGGGTTGGTATTGGCAAAGCTCCAGCCCGCCCGCTGCACCAGCCCGGCCTAGTCTTCTGACGGTGGGGACCTACGGGGGTTCGCCCTCACAGGTAGTGCTAACTCCACCTCAGGCAAGGGGTCCACCAGGCTTGTCCCAACAGGATTCCTCACTAACTTTATATGGCAATGATACAATCCCACTTGTCATACCTTGATTCAGGTGACGTCTCCTTATCCAGACTCCTCTAGTGTTTCCTGATGATATGTGCCATAGCTCTCCTCTCAGGGATGCATGGGGATCTTTTCCTTATGTTGATCTCTGAAGGGTCCTTGGATATCTCCGAGTCAAGAGATTCCCTAAACACTCCATTTTCCTGACAGTTACTAAATCTCCTAGGCCTTGGGGAATTCAATTGCTGTATCAAACAAAACAATCCAGGCTTCCAAAAGTAACAAAATAATGAAGGAAGGGTGGATGAAACTTCCTCCACAGCAAAGTCGAAAAAGGAATTAAAACAGGGCTTTTTAAAAAAAAAAAAAAAAAGGTGAGCTACCCTTTCCTTTTTCCAACCCAGGCCTTATTCATTAAGGTCCAAGGGTACTCCTTTCTAAATGAAAAAGGGACAAAACAGGGGCAGGAAAACTCCAACCTGCCTCCTCAAAGGTCAGCTCAAAAATCCACTCTCTCTCTCCAAATGGTTCCCCTTTTTATAGTACTAGGACGCAACCACCAAAGCAGCCAACATGGGGGAGCTGTACTCCAACTAAAGACACCTCTGTTCTTACACAGTTGGTAGATTCCTCCTAGCAGAAACCCCCACAATCTCTCACAAATAAAAGGATTTTCCACATTAAGACGATGAAGTTATCTGAGTGACTGATGCTTCCAACATGATCTATCACAGGGGTTCCCAAGCTTTAGGGAGAGAGGACACCTTTTCAACCTCCCAAAACTTTGCAGACCCCTACTTAAGGCCAGGCTTGGCTTCCAATGATCGCCTTTGCAACAGGTCTCCACACTGGTCGTGTACTCGTTGCCTCCTGATGATTCTCCTACGTTCCTGATCCTCGCAAGTTCCTGTTCCTGTTCTCCTTTGTTCCTGCGTTCCTGATTCCTAACCTTTCATCGGATTGCTTTCTTGGACACGACCTCTGCATTGCCTGTACACTCTTTCTCTTGCAGCAATGGAAAAATGGTGTCAGGGCAAATGGAGCCCATCAATGCTTGCAGACTATTGCTGGACAGTGACAAGAAATGTTCCATTTAATAAATACAAGAGACAAACCAAGAGATTTGGAGTAGCCACTGAATAAGGACTACATTATGAACATATATAAATATATACATAATAGATTTGGCCTTTTGTTCATAGTAAATTTTATTTCTATAATCCTTTTGCTGATGTGGTGACCCCCAAATTGGAAAGGAATATCACTGTTCAGCACCTCCCCCAGAGGTGGACCTTTGACTATAAGTGAGGGCTAGGAGAGTGATAGGTGTGGTATTTGAGTTTGGGTTTTGGAAAATGAGGAGCTTTTTGTAGTTTTGCTTCTAAGCGAGGCCTATCCCCTCACTAAGTACATGTTTTGGAGGATTCCTTTCTGGGCACTCCCTGCCAGGCTGGATATACTGTTAGAGAGAGAGATTTTCTTAAGATTTTTTCTACTTTTGAGTTATTTTATTGGAGTGCAGCCTGGGTTCTCCTGGTGTTGGCCATTCCCCAGATCTGGAGGCCAGGAATGGAGGAAACAGAAGACCTGCCAGTAAGTATCCTTCTAGATCAGAGAAGGAATGCACTGACAGTAGCACCTCAGAGGGGTTTTGGATGTTTTAATTAATAGATTTCTATTTTGGTTGAGAGGAGGATTTTTTGTCACATCTCCTCTCCTCTGGAGACTGGGCAAGGTTCCTGATCTCTATCAGCTGCAGACCTTTCCCACTGAGAGGTGCAAAGGAAGGGATCAAGACTGGCGACAGGAGAAAGAAACTGAAATTACAGCTGGATGTTTCTTCTCTCTGTGTACATGGTGATGAGTCAGGCTCCTGCCTTGATGTGTGTAAGAGGCCCAGTGTTTGCGGAAATCCTGTTCTGTGTGGGATCCCTTTAAAGCATGAAACAGTCCTACCTGAGTTCCCAGCCTATGTCTGTATGCCAGGGTGGGGGTGGTGGGGGAGATCCCGTGGTGGGTCTGCAATTCTGTCTTATTTACAAGTTGGACATTGCTTGAATTTGAAAAAAATCAGTAAACTATTATTAGAACACTCCCTTCTATGTCCTGCTCATATGACCTAGATAAACAGACACACACTGTGGCCTGGGCCACAAGCATTCAGCTTCCCCCCACAGAAAGGACTCACCCTTGGGGTAATTCAGGCAGGAGGGGGACAAGTATCAGCGGGAACAGCCCCAGTGATATAAATGGCTTTTCAATGCCCTAGAAGAGTAATGCCACTTCTCAGAAAAGGGTTACCCTGATTTAAGTTTTAAAGTGTTACATAAACAGGACAGGTGAAATATTATGCAAGCATGAATGCACGAAAAGACCCAAGTTAACGATTTATAAACAAAACTCTACTATCTGAAGCACTATCTACGCAACAGATTCCTCTTCCTCCCTGGAAGTTGAGAACATCCTAAAAAAAATGAAACCCTCTTCACATCCCTCTGAAACTATTCCTTCTAAACTCTTACTATCTATACCCAAAGTGATCGCCAAACCTTTATCGAATATTCTTAACTGTTCCTTAGAGCATGGCACAGTCCCTAATTTTCTCAAGCAAGCAGTAGTGAAACCGCTACTCAAAAAACCCAATCTTGACCCTGCCACCCTATCTAATTACAGACCCGTCTCCAATCTACCCCTCCTAGCTAAAGTCCTGGAAAAACTAGTTAATTCACGCCTATCTGATCACCTAGAACAGAACAATATTCTCCCATCCACCCAACACGGTTTCAGGAAGCATTTAAGTACTGAAACCCTACTGCTCTCCCTACATGATACCCTCATCAGAGGAATCGACTCAGGATCCTCTTACCTGATTGCAATGCTTGACATTTCTGCTGCATTTGATACAGTCAATCACGATGTCCTCCTCAATATCTTGAAGAGTATCGGGATTACTGGCAATGCCCTCACCTGGATTCAATCGTACCTCCAAAATCGCTTCTTTACTGTTTTAGTGGACAACAATGAATCTGACCCCATCAGTCTCCCTCAAGGTGTGCCCCAAGGATCCTCTCTCTCTTCTACCCTCTTTAATATATACATGCTTCCCCTTACCACGCTTCTCACTAACCTTCACATCAAGCATTTCATATATGCTGACGATGTGCAACTCATTTTCCCATTCTCTGACTCTCTACAAACTGCGCTACAGAACTGGGAATCCTGTCTCTCCTCTATCAACCAACTCCTCAATGACATGCAGCTAGCTCTAAATCCCAACAAAACTGAACTATTAATCATATCTAACAGGCATCCGCTCCCAGACATTCCTTTTGCATACTCATCTACCACTTTCCCCCCGCACACTCGCAACCTAGGTGTCCTTATTGACAATCATCTCACCTTTAAACCATTCATTAAATCCATCCTAAAGGAATGCTACTTTAAGCTCCAAACGATAAAAAAACTCAGACCCCTGCTTCATTTCTCCGACTTCCGCACAGTTCTCCAGTCTATCATTTTGTCTAAAATAGACTATTGTAACGCTCTCTTCCTCGGCATCCCTGCAATACATACCAAGCCTTTACAACTTTTGCAAAACGCCGCCGCTAGGATTCTGTCAAACACAAGAAAAAGAGACCATATTACCCCCACACTCATAGAACTACATTGGCTCCCAATAAAATCACAAATTCTTTATAAAGCACTCTCCATCATTCATAAAAGTCTGTTAAACTCCAACCTCAACTGGATCAACCCCCCCCTCCTCCCCCGCACCTCCAACAGACCCACCCGCACAGCCCTTCAAGGGACCCTTCGTGCCCAACCCATCAAAACTTTCAAACTCTCCTCTACTATTAGCAGAGCTTTCTCCCTCGCCAGCCCCACCTTATGGAACTCCCTACCCCATGATATACGCCTAGAGACACATACACCCAAATTCAAAAAAAAACTGAAAACCTGGCTTTTCCAGCAAGCCTACTCCATATCCCCCCCCACCACTTAGAATTTCCCCTTTAGAGAATTCCTCTATAATATATACTCTTCGAGCTATGACTATGAATGCCTTCGATTTAAGACTAAGAATTTGCCTGCTGTTTTTTGTACTTTGAACTCTCCTATCTGTGTATATAGTTGGTTTACTCATATTGATTTATATTTATATCTAGTTTTCACCCCCCTGTTTAATGTACTCTTTTGGTTATATGTAAGGGCCCCGCCCAAAAGTTAATCTTGTTCCGCTGTTATATGTAAGGGCTCCGCCCAAATGTTTTTGTTTTTTGTAAACCGATGCGATGTGTCAACGGATGTCGGTATAAAAGAGACCTTAAATAAATAAATAAATAATAATAATAATAAATAAAATGTAAAAGAATATCATGGAAATAGTAGCCAATCAGCTGGTTTATTGTCACACATCAGCACATCAACATCAACAGTAAATGGCACATTTTATCGCTGAAGGAGACGACTTCTAAAACTTGATTACCAGTGTAATTAAACAAGAATACAAACAACCCAGCATGATAGGTTATAGCAGCATTTTCACGGCAAGCATCAATGCAAACATCTCAGAACAACATTAGGCTGCAGCAGCAGCTTTAAGAACCCCCTCGAAGGTGCCAAGCAGTTTACAGGACGCCCTCCTGCCCTTCTCCCTCTTAAAGCCCTTTCCACGTGCTTTCATTCCTATGCTTTCCCTTATTTCTATTTCTCCTCCCACTTCTGAATGCGGATCCCATTAGGGCCTCTTCCCTCTTGACCTCCTATACTACTCCCTCAATGCAGCTTTTCCCCCTCCCCCATGAGCAGTGCTACTCACCCCAATGCCGCGCCTTCTTCTGTTTTGCGGCAGGATACCACCATCGCCAGCAGTACGAGAGAATCCCGCTGGTCCTCAGACGTCGAGATTCTTAAAGGGCCCGCAGTGGGAAAATCCTTGCGGCGCACTTAGATGTCACTGGCCTGCTATTATTTAAGGCCAACGCAGATGCTCCCCGATGCCTCAGCACAGGTCCTCTTACGCTGTAGTGAGTGTTGCTTCTCTACCCAGCCTGTTCCCGCCTTTTCTGTCCAGCCTGTTCCTGTTTCATCTACACAGCCTGTTCTTGTCTCATCTGTCCAGTCTGCTCCTGCCTTCTCTGCCTCCCACTCTCCTACTACCTTGGATGGATACACAGTATGGACTTCAGATTGGATCTTCTCTTTGCCTGATAGCCGCCTGCCACAGACCACTGTCTGGACCCTCGTCTTGACTGTTAGCTGCTCGCCTCGACCCTAGTCTGACCCTGGACACTGTTACCCTCGCCTACTCCTAGAGACCCTCACCTAAGTCCTGCTGGCCCTGGCACCCAAAGGCTCAACCCGGGGGGAATGAGGGCTGGGATAGGTGAAGCCTTACTCTGGTCTCTGCCACGCAAGAGTCCACCTGCTGGCAGTCAGAACCTGCAGGGCCCCTCCCCGCAGGTTGAGTCAATCTTACCCCAGTCCAAGGGTCCACAGACTCAACAGTTTGCTGAGGCCATGGTCTCGGCAGACTTGTCTTTGTTCCAAACAATTCCAGGCTTGGCTCTCAGGCTTCAGGAGAAACAAAGTATCTTGGGAGAACTCTCCACAGCCAAGGCCTGTCTCACACTCTGGCTGGATCCACTGACTTTGGCGTCTGCACCATCTCCATCTTTGCCCATACCGTTGCCTCCTTCACCAATTAACTGGCCAGTCCCTCAGTTCCCGGCACCTCCCCACTAATCTGGGGATCCTAAAAAATGTTGGGGATTCCTCAATCAATGTAGCATGCACTTCCAGCTTCAGGTTCCTCTCTTCCTCAATGAGCCTCATCCTCTCCTTGTTGGATGGTCCAGCCTTGACATGGGCTTCTCCCCTCTGGGAGCGAGGAGACCCCATCCTATTGGACTTTCCTGTCTTCCTGGAGCAGTTCCTCATGGTTTTTGAAGAATCTAGCCGAGCAACCTCGCTGGCTTCGGACTTGCTCCATATATTTATTTATTTATTTATTTTTAGTTTTTATATACCGATCTTCTTGCATTAGATACAAATCAAACCGGTTTACAAGGAACAAAATAATTGCCTGTAGGCGATACATGGAACCAAGAACATACAGTATAATAAACTGGGCAACTTATTTATAAATTTAACTGACCAGAGAAAAACAATTTACATTACAAAGTCATACATGATCTAAAGTAGATCGATCCATTGATTTGGGAATGGATCTATAAGGGTAGAGGATAAGATGATAAACATATGTCTAGGCATAGAGGAAATACAAGGAGTATAAGACTAAAGGGTATCTGAGGGTCTCTTAAAAGGGGACCATGGGATCGCGAAAAAGTGAGATATGAGATAGAATTTAAACATCAAACCAAATTTGTGAAGAGAAGTGAGCAGGGATGAGTTGCAAAATAGAAAGAATGTGATTAGCTAAAAAGCTGATTCTGGAAATGCAAGGTTAAATAACCAAGTTTTTAATTTTTTCTTGAAGGATATTGGGCAAGGGTCCTGTCTGAGGTCCGGTTGGAGATTGTTCCAATGAGTGGGACCCGCAGTAGAGAAGGCCCTGTTCTTTAGTGACGTTCTAGCTTGAGGGACTAAGAGAGTGCCTTGGTAAGCTCTTCTCATTGGTCTAGTGGATTATTAGGGCGATCTTGGTAAGTTAGATCGATTGGTGCAAGATTGTGTACAGTTTTGTACATGAATGGTCAGCACTTTGTAGAGGATTCTATATTTAATAGGGAGCCAGTGAAGGTTTTAGAGAATAGGGGTGATGTGGTCCCTTTTTTTTAGAGTTGGTTAAAATCCTGGCAGCTGAATTCTGTAACATCTGTAGAGGCTTAATTGTGATAGCCGGGAGCCCAAGCAATAACGAGTTACAGTAATCGATTTTGGTGAGAATAATTGCTTGTAGAACTAAACGGAAATCATAAAAGTGCAAAAGAGGTTTAAGCTTTTTAAGGACTTGTAGTTTGAAGAAGCACTCTTTGTAGTATTGTTGACAAACCTTTTGAGGTTCAACTGGTTGTCTATGAGAGTGCCTAGATCTCTTACGTGGGAGGTATTTTTGATGTTATCTGGTATTGTTGACGTGAAGTTAGGTAGATAGTGGTTGTCAACTTGAGGCTGATTATATTGGTGAAAAATTGTCTCCTTGGACAGGAGGTTTTCATCTTGAGAGATGATTAGGAATTCAGTCTTGTCTTTGTTGATAACTAGGTTCAGCTGGAAGAGGAGTGAGCTGATTTCTTTGAAGCAATTATCCCAAAAAAATAAGTGATTTTTGTAATGATTCCTTAATAGGGATAAGAATTTGGATATCATCTGCATATATGTAATGCTTGATTTTCAGCTTGGTAAGGAGGAAGCAGAGAGGAAGCATGTATATGTTGAATAAAGTTGGTGAGAGGGCAGAGCCCTGTGGGACGCCCAAGTTGGATCTGATTGGATGTGATTGTTTATTATTGATTTTAACTTTGAATGATCTATTGCTAAGAAATGAACGGAACCAGTCAAGGGCAGTACCAGCAATGCCAATATCTTCGAGTCGGTCTAGCATAATTGAATGGTTGACCGTATCAAAGGCAGCTGAAAGATCAAGTAGAATCAGTAGGTGCGATTGTTTTTTATCCATGTTTGCAATAATGGAGTCCGTAAGTGATATCAGAAGTGATTCTGTATTAAGATGTTTACGAAAACCATATTGAGAAGATGCAAGGATCTTATGTTCCTCCAGAAATTCAGTGAGTTGTTTATTCACTATTTTCTCCATGATCTTAGCGATGAATGGAAGATTGGCAATGGGTCGGAAATTTGCTGGGTCTGATGTTGGTAAGTTGGTTTTTTTTTAGGAGAGGTTTCAGGATGGCTTGTTTTAGAGAATCAGACACTAATCCTTGGGTTAATGAACAATTGATGATTTTTGCAATGGGCTTAGCAATTGTATTTCGTATTGCAATGAGGTGGTTTGGAGGGATGGAGTCTAGAGGATGTGAAGAGTTTTTTCAAGATATTTTCCACTTCGAGAGAAGAGATGGTCTCAAATGAGTCTAATCTTGCGGTCTGTTGAAGTGATGGTGAATTACGGTGGGGGATAGGGGAATTGGATGACGTAAACTTTTTGGTAAGATTGATAATTTTGTTTTCAAAGAATGTGGCCAGATCTGTGGCTTTGATGAGAACATGTTCGTCTGGAATGGATGGAGGAAGGGGTTTAGTGAGGGCAGAGATTTTTGAGAAAAGAGCTTTGGAATCAAATATGAAGTGGTGAATTTTTTTTGCGAAGAATTCTTTTCTTCGTTTTGAAAATGGTGTTCCTGTAGTTATTGAGGTGGATTTGTAGCTTGCTAAAGTGGAGGGGGTAGGATTTCTACGCCAGATATGTTCTTTGTTTCTGAGGCATGTTTTGATTGCTTTCAGTTCAGGAGTGAACCAAGGTTTTCTGTTATCTTGGGCCTTATGAATCACCTTAGTAGTTAGTGGGCAGGTTTGGTCTGCGACTTTATTGATGATAGAATGTCAAGAATTGATGGCAGAGTTCACATCTGAAAGGTCAAGCTGTGATAGTTCTTTGTCCAGGTGATGAGTAAGTACTTCTGAGGAGCATGGTTTTCTGAAGTGAAGGGTGGTTTAGGGAAGGGAGGGGGAAGGGTGGTATCTGTCTTGAGGACCGTGGAAATAATTTGGTGGTCTGACCAGGTACTGGAGTACAAATCGGATAGGAAGAGATAGAGATGCCTTCGTTAATGAAGATCAGGTCCAGAGTGTGGCCTGCTTTATGAGTTGAGTTGTTAATGATCTGTTTGAAACCCATGTTATGAAACGATGATAAGAGAGTTTCACAGTTGGAGGAGCGTGTGACCAAGTCTACGTGAAGATTGAAGTCACCCAAAAGTATTGCGGGTGAATCGTAGTTAATGTGTTTGGCAATGTATTCAATGAGTGGTGATGGGTCGCTTTCAAGAATTCCGGGCAGAGCGTAAATCAGGCATATTTGTAGTTCTTTAGATTTGAAGTATGCACATTCTATATTAGAAATAACACTTGAATGTTGCAGAGTTAACTTTAGGCCTTTCTTAGCTGCAAATAGGAGTCCTCCTCCTCTTTTTTTAGGTCTGGGAATCGAGAAGAAGTCATAGGTTTGTGTAGGTAGTTGATTAATAATTACTGAATCCGAAGATTTTAACCAAGTCTCTGTGATTGCACAGATGTCAGGATTGACCTCTGAGAGATAATCATTAAGTATGTGAGATTTTTTAGAGAGTGATTGTGCATTAAAATAAGGTTAGGGTGAAAAGGGAGAGACCAAGGAATTGTGTGAAAGGAGAAATAATAATAGGGATAAGTCTCTTCTGTTGGAAGGTATGGGAATGAGGTATTTCTTTATTATTTCTATGGTGATTGTTGATAATGGGAATATTGAAATAGTACATTTTCAGAGAGGGTGGAATAGATTTAACAGTCAGAAAGTCAAGGAGCTAGTTTTGTAGGAGACTGGGGTAGTGAGAGAAGAGAGATGAAGAGATGGATAGATAGATAACTGTCCTCAGTGGCTGCACGAAGGGGCGCACAAAGGGGCAGGTCAGGGCTCCTGTACCTTGGATGAATATGTTGTGGAATTTCAAACTCTGGTCTCAAGCTCAATTGGTGTGAGGATAGTCTGGTCATGATATTTCTGGGGTCTCTTGGGGAAAATAAATGATGAGCATGCAGCCCAGGAATTACCAGCCTCCTTGGAGGCCCTCACCACCTTGACGTGCAAGATTGACTGTCATCTGCAGGAGAGGGCTCGGGAGAGTCTTCTGGCTCAGAAGTCCATCACTCTGGCTCCTCAATTCCAACACCTGACTACACCTGCCTACTTCGTTGGTGGAGCCAGTAGACACAGAAGAACCATGCAACTGGGTCACTATAAACTCGCTGTTGAGGAGAAGCTCCATTGCAGGCAACAAAGGTTCTGACTTTATGGAGCTGCTAGGGGTAATCTCATTGCCCAATGTCTCAAGAAGTCGGGAAACTCAAACACCTAGGCTGTTCCCATTCTCCAACTTCTGGTACCCATCATGCTTGAACATGACCTCACCTCATTTCCTACACAGGCCTCCACTGACTCTTGATCTGGAGGGAAGGCATAAGTACATAAGAAGTTGCCATACTGTGTCAGACCAAGGGTCTATCAAACGTGGTATCCTGTCTCCAACAGTGGCCAATCCAAGTCACAAGTACCTGGCAAGTATTTTATTTATTTATTTGTTTTATATATACCGATATTCAACTAGAGTCATCACATCGGTGTACATATAACAAAAAGTTAGAAATGTTACATTGTAATAATCATAAATGAGAAGACTAAATGTAAAAAGAGAAGAAAAGATAAAAATTGTGTGAAAAAGAAGTAATGTAAAGAACCCAAACATTAAATAGATCCCTTGCTACTAATGCCGACAACAAGAAGTGGCTATTCCCTAATGAATAGCAGTTTCTGGACTTCTCTTTCAAGAACTTATTCGAACTTTTTTTAAACCCAGCTTCACTAGTTGCACCTCCACACCATGCAGACCTGAAGATGGGCAATTTTCAAAAACACTGTTTCATCCTCAAGTAATGTCTCTTGAGTAGACTCTATGCAGATAATAAATGTTTACAGATCATGACAAAGATAACAGCCATGCTGATGTCTTCATTACCTTAAAAGAGTTCCTAAATGGCTGGTATGTGGCTACCCTGGCCAGTTTTTGCTTAGAGAGGCCATTGGCTGGCAGGTCCCCTGACTACCTGTTTCCCCAGTATCAATCTGTCACTCCCTTCCTCCCCCACCCTACATGGCTCCACTTCCTCTTCCTTTTCTCTTCTTTCTCTTCCTCTCCCTCCCCTTCCCTACTTCACATGGGCTTCCTGTTTCTAAAGGAAACCAGCATAGGAGAAAGGAGGTATAGTCACCATTGGAACTGTGAGTATGTACTCACTCAGAGGTGGGTAAGTGAAGGCTGCGAGGGAAGATGAAGGCCTGCAGAATGAAGAGGGTGGAAAGGGTGAGGGAGTGTTAGCAAACCTTGGAGGAATTTGAAGGTAAAGTAAACGAGAGAGATTGGTGATGGAAACAGGAAGTGAGTGCTAATAGTGTAAGATAGCAAAGAAGACAGTCTGATAGTGAGGATGTACCAAGGAGGCAACGGAGACAGACAGCTGAGCAAAGGGTGTGTGAAGAAGTGAAACGAAAATAAAGCCTGAAATATCTGCACTGCAACAACAGTTAAAGGAAACCCAAACTCAAATATCACATCTACTAATTTATGTTATTGTATTACTACAGATCGGTCTAGTCTCCTGGGTTTTGCATTCCTGCCAGTAGATGGAGACAGAGAAAGTTTCACTGACACTGTACATAACCCAGTTTGCCACCTGCAGTCCCTCAGTATTGACCTGTACCCAGGCTAAGATGACCTTAACATTAAAAATCCTAAAATGCAAACTCTCCCAACGAGCAGGGGAACAGGGGGAGGGATGAAGGAGAAGCTGCAACCCATTGGAAACTCGGAAAACCACGTAAGTAAAAAGCTTTGAAAACCCCCAACAGCTCCACATTATACGTTATATACCAGTAGGAATGGACTCCTCCTACGGGTGGGGCACTGGACTGATCTGTGGTACTACAGGAATGAAAAATAGCAGGTAAGAACCAATTTTCCTTTCCTGTTCGTACCCAGATCCATCCTGGGACGTACCCAAGCTTCCCTAAACCGGGTGGGATCTGGAAAGTCCCGCTCCTATAACACTCTCACCAAAGAACATAGAAGCCAGAGCCCTGACATCCAAGAGATAATGTCTGGTGAAAGAGTGTAGCGACTTCCAAATAGCCGCTATGCAAATCTCTAGCAGAGACACCAGTTGTGAATAAGTCCAAGAAATCACCTGAGAAAGCGCAAAGTGAGCCCTTAAGCCCTCAGGCACAGGACTACCCTGAGATATATAAATTGGTCCCATCGCCTCCCTAAGTCACCACACAATGGAAGCCTTAGAAGCCTCTTACACTCCTTTGGACCACGCCACAGAACAAAAAATTGATCGGGTCTACAAAAATCAATAGTGATTTTCAGATACAGCAAGAAAGCACGCCTTATAACTAAGAGCTTAAGTTCTCTCAGGTGAGGCATGGAGGTATCCAAATCTGGAAAGACTGGAAGGTCCACAGTCTGTCTAAGATGGAAAGCTGAAACCACCTCTGGTAGAAAGGAAGACACCGTGTGTAAGTAACACCACTCCCAAATGCAAAATCTGCAAAGAAAGAAATCGTGACACGATAAAGCCTGGAGCTTCGAAATTCTCCTGACTGAACCAGAAAAACCACCTTGAAAGTCCAAAGTTGTCCCCATTAGTGGTTCAAACGGAGCTGCACACATTCCTTTAAGCACCAGATTAAGATTCCAAGACGGAGAGATTTTTCGCAACGGAGACACAAATTTCTAGCCTCTCGAAGAAATCGTATAAGATCTGGATGTACGGACAAAGGATAACACTGCAGCTTACTCCAGAGACAGCCCAAGGCTGGTACCTGGACTCTCAGTGAGCTAAAGGCCAGATCCTTGTCCAAACCCTCCTGAAGACAGACCAAAATATGACACCATAGCCAAAGTAGCCTGTACTTCACTGACTGCACAGCAGGCCTTGAAGACTTCCCAAATTTTCATGTATGCCAAGGACGTGGAAGGTCACTTGGACTGCAATAAAGTGGTAATAGCTGCCTCGGAATTCCCTTCTGCCGCAGCCATCTCCTCTCAAAAGCCAGAGCATGAAACAGAAGTGTGGGATAAACAACAGAGGTTAAAAGGAAAGAAATTAAGAAAAGGGCTTCCTGTTCAGAGCAGCAGTTACTACTCTTAACAGAAGGCATGGGGGGCACAGTGTACACAAAGCGGCAGCCACCACCCCCACATCCTCCGGCAATGTGGGAGCAGCATCTAAGATGGCCGCCGTTCCCACGCTGCAGGGAAGGGAGGCCCCGCTAGCCACTGCTAGCCACTGCTGCTCTTTAATTCTCTCTCTCGATGCGGTCCCTGCGGCTGCTGCTGATTTTAATTCCTTCTGTGCTTTGCCGTCTAACCAGCACCTGCCCCTTCAAGCCAGCTGTGGACAGCCCTGATGCTTCTCCTACCGGTGCGGCAATGCTCGACGCAGACCCCCCAATGCCATGCCACTTTTGCCACACATGTACGTTGTTCCTCCCCACACCCATGGCACCACCGGCACCTCAATGGCCAGCAGGGCACCACAGAGCCAACACCCAGCCTCATCTGCAGGCAAAGAAGCTGCTGAAAAATCCCATCACTGAGTTCCCCAAGTTGCTAAAGTAGCTTCCCCCCCCACCCCCCAGAAACCTGATGCTGCACAGATTCCTCTAACTAGTTCCTTGTTCTCTCTTTTTTTTTAAATTTACTCTCTGAGAACAAATAAAGATACATAGCAGCTAATACTTTCCTTTGGTGCAGAGGTTCTGGTCCCAGGCATGCAGGCCGCATGACAGATAAGAAGAGAGCTAGACCTCTAGCTATATCTGTCTATTCCTTATGCAAAACTTTAGCAACCCAGCCCAGGATAAATCATACAGAACCCATTGGGCTTGCAGTTCAGAACTACCAGCAGGTTCCACCTCTGTCTCATGGGGGATGAGGGATCTGGAACACCAGATGTCTACCCGACGGACCTCCAGACCAAGCTACTAGAAGGGTCACCAACAACCCTGCTCATCCTCCTTCAATCAGGGGGGTTGACCCTCTCCGGGACCTCACAACCCTGTGGGAGGATCCAGAAAGTTTCTTATCTTTTAATCTTTTTTTTCCTCTCCAGACTGCATATTTTATACCAGCTACCATCTGCTGGAGACAGAGAAATACTGAGGGACTGCAGGTGGCACACTGGGTTATGTACAGTGTGAGTGAAATTTGTCTCCATCTGCTGGCAGGGAGGCACAACCCAGGAGTCTGGAGTGATCTGGGTACGAACAGGAACAAGTAATCCATATTCATGTCCAGCTGTATACAGAGAATTCCCTGTCTCAAAATGGCGAGGGTGGACTGAGGGTCTGAGGTCAACACTAAAGCAGTTAGTTACCTGATTGGACCATTGAGATCTGGTACCCAGTGAAGGGGAAGGACAATTGTTCCTCTTGAGGTTGAGATATTAGACTTCATCAGATCGCTGGGGATGACGGGTTCTGAGATTATAACCAAAACAGAGACACAAATTGGCATGGGTGGATGAAAACTGGGCAGAGTTGTGTTTGTGTCTATTTACCATGCTTTTGCAGAACATATTCAGATCTCACTCTCCTTCTCTTATCCTTCTCCCAGTCTATCTCTCATGCTCTCTTCCTGTCTGCTTCTCGTGTGTCACATCCTTCTCCTCCTTGATTGCATCACACTTCCTTCTTCTGACAAGGTCAAAGCATCCTCACATTTCCTCTCTCTCTTTATCTGTTTTTTCCTATATGATTTGCTCATTCCTTTCAGCCAACTCTTAATCCATGCTAGCTATTTATTTATTTATTTATTTATTTAAAGATTTTTATATACCGCGGCACGTGTGTCACATCACCTCGGTTTACAGATAACAATAATTCAGCGAGGCGCTTTACAATACAACATGTTAACTGATATAATAGGCAACAAGGTTTACCCGTAAACTAGGTAAATTAAAAAATACATAGAGTAATAATTAACAAGAGGGAGAATTTCTGGGAGGGGGGGGAGGAGGGAAGAATGGGGAGTGGGTGACGGCGACATAGTTGGGTAGTAGAAGACTCCGTTAGTTAATAGTTAGTTAATAGTATTAATTAGTTAATTAATAATAATGCTATTAATTTCATGTCAGGACTACTCGAACAGTCTTTTGGCCATGACTCTGTAGCACTCCTTCTTTTTTGGCAGTACCATCCCCCCCCCCGCTTCTCTCCTCCTTGCTTCCATTTACAGGTTCCCAATTCAGAACCTCAAGCCTTCGCCTTCAAGGATATTCATGACCCGACCCCCCGTTACCTCTCATCTCTCACCCTTTACGTTCTAAGTCGTGGACCCTCCTTGCTGTACTGCACACCACACAAGCCTCATCACAGTTTTGCTACTTCTCTCGCTTGCCCTCTCACCTTTGGAATGTGAAATTGCTTACCTGTAGTGTGTGTTCTCTGACAACAGCAATGCCACAAGCCACACATGGGTCACATGATTCTGTCTCAAGCCAGCTTGTCATCAACGAATAATCTCCCTCCAGAAGTCTTCATCACTGCCCATCTTCTGCTCGTCTAAAGACATATTTTTCTATCACTAACCTGTAATCTCTGTCTCAAACATCCATTGAGCAGCTTCTCCTGGGCCAGCCGAGGTCAAACCCCGGATATTCACTGTGTAGTTTGTTCCAGGTTTCCATGGATCCAGTTTGTACTGAATAACTAATGCATCTACTTTGGGGTACATCAACTCCTCAAAGGTTAGATTGTAGTCTCTACAGGCTCTAATGCGGAACTGGGAGAAAAAAGAATTTTCAGAGGAATACGCATCCAGAAATCTGCAGAAAACTAAAATCAAAATCAACCTATCCGCTGAATGCTTAGTGCAACTTTGTTCTCAGTAAGAAGTACTGGTAGATGCCTCAAACTTCCACACAGGAACAGGGCATAGAAAGATAGAGAAATAGACTCATTTGTGCCTCTGAAATGTCTTCCTTTCAGCTACGGAAGTTTACTTGATTGATTGTGCCTCTGCAGTGCATTTCTTTCTGCTAGGGAAGTTTGATTCATTGTGCTTTTGAGATTTATGGAAGTTTACTTGATTGATTGTGCCTCTGCAGTGCATTTCTTTCTGCTAGGGAAGTTTGATTCATTGTGCTTTTGAGATTTATGGAAGTTTACTTGATTGATTGTGCCTCTGCAGTGCATTTCTTTCTGCTAGGGAAGTTTGATTCATTGTGCTTTTGAGATTTATGGAAGTTTACTTGATTGATTGTGCCTCTGAAGTGCATTTCTTTCTGCTAGGGAAGTTTGATTCATTGTGCTTTTGAGATTTATGGAAGTTTACTTGATTGATTGTGCCTCTGAAGTGCATTTCTTTCTGCTAGGGAAGTTTGATTCATCGTGCTTTTGAGATTTATGGAAGTTTACTTGACTGATTGTGCCTCTGAAGTGCGTTTCTTTCTGCTAGGGAAGTTTGATTCATCGTGCTTTTGAGATTTATGGAAGTTTACTTGACTGATTGTGCCTCTGAAGTGCGTTTCTTTCTGCTAGGGAAGTTTGATTCATCGTGCTTTTGAGATTTATGGAAGTTTACTTGACTGATTGTGCCTCTGCAGTGTGTTTCTTTCTGCTAGGGAAGTTTGATTCATCGTGCTTTTGAGATTTATGGAAGTTTACTTGATTGATTGTGCCTCTGAAGTCGTTTCTTTCTGCTAGGGAAGTTTGATTCATCGTGCTTTTGAGATTTATGGAAGTTTACTTGATTGATTGTGCCTCTGAAGTTCGTTTCTTTCTGCTAGGGAAGTTTGATTCATCGTGCTTTTGAGATTTATGGAAGTTTACTTGACTGATTGTGCCTCTGCAGTTCGTTTCTTTCTGCTAGGGAAGTTTGATTCATTGTGCTTTTGAGATTTATGGAAGTTTACTTGATGATTGTGCCTCTGAAGTTCGTTTCTTTCTGCTAGGGAAGTTTGATTCATTGTGCTTTTGAGATTTATGGAAGTTTACTTGATTGATTGTGCCTCTGAAGTGCGTTTCTTTCTGCTAGGGAAGTTTGATTCATTGTGCTTTTGAGATTTATGGAAGTTTACTTGATTGATTGTGCCTCTGCAGTCGTTTCTTTCTGCTAGGGAAGTTTGATTCATTGTGCTTTTGAGATTTATGGAAGTTTACTTGTGATTGTGCCTCTGAAGTGCATTTCTTTCTGCTAGGGAAGTTTGATTCATTGTGCTTTTGAGATTTATGGAAGTTTACTTGATTGATTGTGCCTCTGAAGTTCGTTTTTCTGCTGGGGAAGTTTGATTCATTGTGCTTTTGAGATTTATGGAAGTTTACTTGATTGATTGTGCCTCTGCAGTGCGTTTCTTTCTGCTAGGGAAGTTTGATTCATTGTGCTTTTGAGATTTATGGAAGTTTACTTGATTGATTGTGCCTCTGCAGTGCATTTCTTTCTGCTAGGGAAGTTTGATTCATTGTGCTTTTGAGATTTATGGAATTTTACTTGATTGATTGTGCCTCTGCAGTGCATTTCTTTCTGCTGGGGAAGTTTGATTCATTGTGCTTTTGAGATTTATGGAAGTTTACTTGATTGATTGTGCCTCTGAAGTGCATTTCTTTCTGCTAGGGAAGTTTGATTCATTGTGCTTTTGAGATTTATGGAAGTTTACTTGATTGATTGTGCCTCTGAAGTGCATTTCTTTCTGCTAGGGAAGTTTGATTCATTGTGCTTTTGAGATTTATGGAAGTTTACTTGATTGATTGTGCCTCTGCAGTGCGTTTCTTTCTGCTAGGGAAGTTTGATTCATTGTGCTTTTGAGATTTATGGAAGTTTACTTGATTGATTGTGCCTCTGAAGTGCATTTCTTTCTGCTAGGGAAGTTTGATTCATTGTGCTTTTGAGATTTATTTCTTTATGTCTGAGTGTGATAGAGTCATTTCCTTGTTTGTTTGAACTTAAATAAGGGTTTGTCTTATGTGTAGTATGAATCATCGATGGACTTTTTTGAATGAACTATTGGAATAGCAGAAAGACAAGAACAAAACACTCCTCAGTCCTGAGGGAGCTGCAGAGAGTGGAACTTGGCAATGACTAAAAAACTGGAGTCTGCCTAATGTGCTTAATAATAAGACCCCCCCAGTCTTATAATGTGAACCGATGTGATGTACTCCAATGAATGTCAGTATACAAAAACAATAAAATAAATAAATAAACTCTCTCTTTCTGCTACGAAGCCTGCTTGGTTGACCCTTTGAAGTTTATTTCTTTCTGCTTGGGTCATTTGTTTAATGGATTGTGCCTTTGAAGCTTATTGCTTTTAGCTAGGGATGTTGCTTGCTGGATTGTGATTTTGAAATTTCTTTCTGCTAGGAAAGTTTGCTTGATTGTGCTTTGAGGTTTATTTCTTTCTGTTTTAGAATGTAATTTATAGCTGTTTCCTGTCCACCCATCACTGTCTTAAATCTATACTGATAGACTTACCCCATCAGGGGGCAAGGAGAAAATTTACACAGTGGAGCCAACTAGTATTGTATTTATTTCAAAGTTCTTGTGGTTCACCCATCTAGATAAATTCTTAAAAATTTTCTCAGGTATTCTTTTCTCCTTGTAGTAAGTCCTCAAAATCTGCTGGGCTCTCCATAATGTTCTCCTATCTGGTATACCACTTATAGAAAATTTTCAGCTTTCTGCGATTGGGGGGCTCTCTACTTCCCAATTCCAACCTAGCCGGAATCACTATCATTCCCAAACCTGACAGAGATCCCACGATCTGCGGATCATATCGACCCATCTCACTAATTAATTTGGATCTATAACTTCTGGCTAAGATCTTAGCAGATCGTCTTAATTGCTTTATCAATCAGTTTGTTCACCCAGACCAGGCGGGCTTTATCCCAAGTCACATGGCGAGTAATAATATTCGGAAAATATTGAATATAATACCAGCATCCAACAAGGGAAATATACCCACATTACTTTTAGCTTTAGACATGGAAAAAGCATTTGATATAGTACACTGGCCATATCTATTTGCCATGTTAGGCAACATGGGTTTTGGCTCTAAATTTTTAAATTGGATACATTCATTATACGACAATCCCAAAGCACACCTTAAAATTAATGGAGGATATTCTGATTCTTTTCAAGTCCAGAGAGGCACAAGGCAAGGAAGTCCTCTTTCACCTTTACTCTTCACTTGATTCCTAGAACCCCTGGCCATAACCATTTGAAATAACCCGCATATTAATGGATTCCAACTAAATTCTCAAACCTTCAAACTGTCATTCTTCGCAGATGACATTCTCTTCACTGTTAGCAACCCACACCAATCTCTCCAAGCAATTGAGGACAACTTAGCCCAATTTAGCTTGGCCTCCGGCTTTAAAATTAATTGGGACAAGTCCGAGATCCTTAATATAACATGCAACCCTATGCTGGAATCCTTTCTTAAAACTACTGTGATGTAGCGCAGCCCGGCCGCAGGCAGGAGCTGACAAGCTACCATAAGAGCAACAAGAATACCAGAGCCAGACAGCAGGGGGCGCAGGGGAAGAGGAGAAGGACTACGAATCCCAGCTTCCCTGAAACACCACCAGACAGGGGAGGAAAGCCTGAAGGCGAACAGGTGGCAGGCATAGAGGTTAATGAGGCAGACACCGATGAGTCCATGGAGGTGGAGGAAGAGGGCGTGCCCCCTTGGTGGAACTGGCCACAAAAACGCAGCTCTTCGGAGTCAGAGGAGGAAGAGATGGAGGTAGGTTCATGGGGAGAGGAGTCCTCCAGTTCGTATATGGATACTGAGTAAGCTGTGTGGGGTGAAGTATACTCATTATCCTAAAGGGGAAGCCCGGGAGGAGGGCTCTAAAGGGGCCTGTTGGGGGTAGGTCCTGTAATAACACTAAGCATAAGAAGTAAGAGGTTACTCTGTAATAGCACTGCTTGTAAGAGTACCGGAGGGCTGGAGGGGGAGGGGGCAACCCTCATGTAATGTATCCAGTTGTTACTTTATAAACTGCTTGGAAGGAACTAGCGCTCTCTCCCTGTGTTGTCTTTGGGGGATTGGGGGGGCTGCTTACCCCCAACCCTGCTCTAAGGGAACTTAGGAGCCCAGCAAAACCAGGGCCAGCCGAGGCACGGACCCAGGGAGTTACGTGAGCCTGTCGAACTCCAGGGACCTTGGCAGCTGGTGGCGGCTCAGAACTGAAGACCGAAGAGCGGCACCCGAGGCCTCACGGACGGTGAGCCATCACACTACGCACCCGTTTAAATGGGCTCATAAAAAGATTAAATACCTGGGAGTTAATATTGGTAGATATCTGAAAGATATCTTTGCAATGAATTACACCCCTCTATTGGGAAAAATTCATTCAGATCTGGAAAAAATTTATCCTTTATCCTGGCTTGGGAGAATCTCCACAATTAAGATGAATATCTTACCTAGAGTTTTATATTTGTTTCAGCCCTTGCCAATTCCAATCTCTAACGCTTTGCTTAAACAATGGCAAACAAAACTCTTCTGTTTTATATGGAAGAAACGCCCTCCCAGAATCGCTCGCTCAGTTCTTTATCAAACTAATTTCCTCAAAAAGCTCAAACCCCTATTATTCAACCACGATTACCGCACAGTACTACAGTCCCTCATACTCTCCAAACTGGACTACTGTAATTCCCTCTTCCTTGGCCTCCCTGCGTCCTCCACCAAACCCCTCCAGCTTCTGCAAAACGCAGCAGCCAGATCCCTCACAAACAACAATCGCTCCTCACACATCACCCCCATACTAAAAGAACTCCATTGGCTCCCCATTATGTACAGGTCACAATACAAAATCCTCACTCTCTGCACAAAACCATCAAAAATGAAAAAATCAAATGGCTAAAGGACACCCCCCTCCTCATTGAATACCAGAGAAACCTGCAATCCCAAAACACAGGCCTACTCACCATCCCTCACCCACAATTAGCTCATTTCACCTCCACCAGAGAACGCACCATCTCGGTAGCTGGCCCCGCCCTCTGGAACAAGCTGCCCACCCAACTAAGACTAGAACCCTCCACCCAATCATTCAAAAAATACCTGAAAACCTGGCTATTCCGTAAAGCCTACCAGTACACAGACTAATTCCTCCCCCCGTCTCCCCTACCCAACACACCCACTAAACCCCCCTCCCATGCCCCCTAGCAGCTCCCTCTAACCCTTCCCCTGAACAATCGAAGATTCCTATGCATACTATTATTATTTCTCACAGTTACTATCTTTCTATGCCTCAATGTTAATATTACCATGCCTTCAATGTTAATATATACCAATAATAAGACCACTAGTCTCAAGTTAAAATGGTTATAAGTTATAATGCACTAACTATAATGTACCCTAGCCTTAAGTTCTTTTATGCCCTCAATGTTATAAAGTTACAATGTTACAATGTACCCGACCCTTAAATTCTTTTATGCCCTCAATGCTATAGTTATAATGTTACAATGTAAAAATAATAAGACACCCTAGTCTTATTATTTCATTAGTTATAATGTAAACCAATGTGATTATTCCAATGAATGTCGGTATATAAAAACAATTAAATAAATAAATAAATATAAATAAATAAACTAAAGATTTAGGAGGACTAGGGGTTCCCCAACTTAACATGGTACTACGCTGCACCCCAACTCCACCCCATTATCGATTGGCAAAACACAACCTCTAGCAAACAATGCGTACAAGTGGAGCAATCCTGGCTAGGGGCAATGCCCCTCTCAGCTGCAGTTTGGCAACCCAGACAAACTTGGCGAGATTGTCCAAACATGGCCCCAACCATTAGACACATCTGAAAAGTGTGGATGTTTGGAAGCGCCACCTGGTAGGGTTGAAGTCTTGTTTTTCACAATTTATCGCTACAATCCTTTAAGTGTTAGAAAGAGAGAGGTCTTTTACTCATTGAAAATGTTTGTACCATTGGGAAACTATTATCCTTTAACACTTTAAGGGATAAATACAAATTACCGGATTCTGAATTCATCTTATACATGCAAATTAAACATTTTAGGGTAGATTTTCAAAGGGTTACACGTGTAATATACGCGTGTAACCCTTTAAAAACTCTCCTGTGTGCGCCGAGCCTATTTTGCATAGGCTCGGCAGCGCTTGCAAGCCCCGGGACGCTCATATGTCCCGGGGCTTTGAAAAAGGGGCGGGAAGGGGGCGGTCCGGGGGCGGTCCCGAGTCCTCTGGCACAGAGGTTTAAAGTTTTTCATGCTATAAGGAAATCCTCCATTTCCTCTTTAATAATGGCAAATGGATACAAATTGCTATATAGATGGTACTTTATACCAGTCAAACTACATAAATTTAACCCTAAATTAAGCGACAGATGCTGGCTGGGTTGACCCTCTAGTGGCACCTTCTTACATATGTGATGGGACTGCATTGTAGTACAATCTCTCTGGAAACAAGTCTCAAGAATACTTTCTAAAATTTACAATACTACTATTCAACTGACAAGGGACTTGGCTTTATTGAATTATCCCATCGTGATGAAGACTGTTCTCCTCAACCATTGATTCTACACGTTTGCATAGCAATAAGACTGGAGATTGCTCTCTCTTGGAGATTGGACCATATCTCTTCACTATCTAGAATTCTGAAACGGCTAGATACAATTTGCGCAATGAACAAATTAACAGCACTAAAACACCATAAACTCAATATGTTCCACTCCACTTGGGACTCTTATTTACAATGGAGAAGTGCTACCAATTCATAAATATTCTCTAAGTTGACGTTACGTGGTACATCTGGGGTTTTTTTTTCTTTCACTGGTTATTACCTTCATATCATAGTTCTATGTGACGTGATGCTTTATGTTTTCTAAATATCATTTTCTTTTTTTTTGGAGAAGCAGCTAGGGGTGGGAAGAGGTATGATGATGAGGTACGGTTTGCTTATGTTTTAACACTGCTTGTATACCGCATAATTTGTTCTAAATAAAAAAGTTAATTAAAAAAAAAGAATTGTGCAGTGTGAAACTATGCTTGCCTTGCTAAAAATGAAAACTGGATGAAGGTCCTGTCTTCATCCTTTTAACAGGGCGATCCCAGCCTGTTTCAACCTGAAATTGCCTTTTGCAAGTTAAACTGTTTGCCCAAGCACAGGCTGTGTTTGGACTAACTTGGACTCCTGCAAAACACTGTCAATACCCTTCCTCTTCATACCACTTTTCAGAATCCCTTTGTAAGTGATTATATTATATTATATGTACCCTAATAGAGGTCACATGAAAAACACTAACTGAATTTAGTAGTTTGATTTCTCTTCCCATGTGTTGAAAGGGCGATTGTGTGTTGCCGTAGTTTTCTACTCAGCAGCCATGTTTGTAAAAGACTCATGAGGCCCACAGAAAGGGCACTGCACACTCAGTGCATCTGCATGAGTCTGCTCATATGGTCCTAGATAAAGCAGAGAGATGTGGTGTTTCCTCACTCCAGCCTGCCCTGTGATTCTGATATGAGATGAAGGTGGGGATAGAGTTCAGCAGGCTGTTTAATGCAGGGGTAATCAAGTCCAGTCTTTGAGAGGCAGGAACAGACCTGATTTTCTTCCAAGGTAAAACATTGGGTTGAGAATGGATACTGCCCTCAGACGTAAGACAATGAACTGACCTTACTATAAGGACGGAGAAAGCCTCGTGGGTGGGGCCTGCCTTTCTCCCTCTATCTACTTTCAACACTCCAAGGACCTTGCTGACTTTCCCTATGTAACTGCAAGCAGCTATCCCGGCTCGGTGCAGCTCCAACTGGCCATGTAGGTTGTGCACACTTATATCTGAATTTATGCGGTAAGGGTGAAACTGCAGCTTTATATGTTGTTGACAGTAATAAAGAGAATGAAGATAACTCATATTGTGTGATTACTGTGGTGCTGGCAAGAATCTCGATAAAGACCCACAATCCCTCAGAATGTAAAGTGCACCACAGCAACCATTTCTTATTCATCACAATACTGCCACTGAAAGAAAAACATTTAAAGACCAAGACATTGTTTTCAAGGTGAGTTTGCAAGCCTGAACCCGGGACCAGCTCTGTGCTGTCACTACTAGACCAGACTACAAGCCCGAGAATACGAAACCCCTTACAGAAGAGTCAAAGCTCTTTTCTTCTGATCATGAACAGCTCCAGGGTTCAGATTTCACGCAATCATTCCATGGCCATATTTTTCACATTCGATGCTCATAGGAAAAAAAGCTTTATTGAATGCTTGATTATTAATAGCCTTGTACTGTAATGGTACCTGGTAGCCTATAATGTTCCCACTGCAGTCAGATAACTTTTCCCACCTTAACTCTTTGGTTGTTTTATTCCATGGTTGAACTGCAGGTTTTTCTGGCACTGGAAAAGAAGGAAATCATAGGGCAATGAAGAGGTTTAGGCTATGAACTTCCATTGTTAGCAGATTGGAAGAAACATTCTCTTACACAGAAACATGACAGCAGAAAAAGACCATACAGCCTAACCAGTCTGCCCATCCATATCAACTGCTCAGTTCAACAATACCTCCCATCACCTCAGAGAGCCCCTGTGCTCGTCTCAGGCTTTCTAGAATTCAGATACAGTCCTGGGCTCCACCACCTCCACTGGGAGGTCATTCCATGTATCCACCATACTCTCTTTAAAAAAAATAGTTCCTTAGATCACTTCTCAGTCTATCCTCTTTCACCCTCATCCCATGACCTCTCGTTCTAGAGTCTCCTTTCCATTAAAAGAGGCTTGCCTCCTGTACATGGATACCTTGGAGCTTTTTAAATGTTTCTATCATAACTCCCATATCCTACTTTTCCTCTAAGGTATACATGTTTTGTTTTTTGTTTTCTTTTAATCAATGTGTTTATTAAATTTGTTTTGTTTTGGTTTTATTTTAGGTAATTGTATAATTAGAACTGTTCTTTGATTGATTGTGATTTTAATTTAGTTTTATTATATTCTCTTGGTTTATTTTATCTCTAATTTATCCTTTTTTTAAATGTATCCTCGCTTGGTTACAAGCAGTATATAACATTTTAATAAATAAAAAAATGCTTAGATCTTTAAGTGTGTGCTTAAGAATGAAGATCACTGATCATTTTAGTAGCTGCTCGCTGGACTAACGCCATTTAGTTTATATCCTTTTGAAAGTGCACTCTCCAGAACTGTACATCATATTCCAAATTAGGTCTCACTAGGGACTTGTAGAGGGGCAATATCACCTCCCTTTATCCATTCCTCTTCCCATTGTACCCAAGCACTTTTCTAGCTTTTGTTGTTGCCTTATCCATATGTTTTGTGACCATGAGATCATCAGATATGATCAACCCCAGGTTCCATTCTTGCTTTATGCATAGGAGAATTTCACCCCTAAACTAAACCACTCCCTTGTGTTTGCATTCCAAATACATAACTCTGCAATATATTTTTAAATTGTTCATTTAACAAAACAGCAGGCAATACATAACCACGTGTTATATACACCCATATAAACAACACAGAAGAAGGGTAAACATGATAAATATAATCACAGTAAAATAATATAGTACCTGAAGCCTTACATTCAAATTATTTCTGTATAGTTTGCTACTGTATGTCCCATTTCTATGCACAACTAGTACGCCCAGTTAGTCCCATTTAAAACTATGCTGTATGCAATAAGCAAATGTCTCTCCATATCTGACCATCTTCTTGAGATTTGTGTTTTAACAAGAAGGTTAGCGTTTCAATAATAGCAATAACTTGTTAACTATCTAATGCGCAAGTAAAAGGGTCAGTTTCCATAAGGACGCGATGGTAAATCTGGCAGCATGTATCATCTGGTCACATAATTTGTGCTGCTCATTTCTCAGTTTCAAATCCATATTCCCCTTGCAAGCAAATATTTGCTGTTAGACATATATCTAAGGCCAAGATATTTTTAACCTCCACCTCTACCTCATTCCAAAACACTTGTACATAAATGCATGCCTACCACACATGTAAATGTGCCATCCTGATCGAGGCAAGAGGAAAAAGGTGAACATTTTGCATAATACACAGGATATCAATAGGTCCTGTATAGAAGCTTGAACATTAATTCAGTCCTGCGGCTACAAAGAGAAATTTTTGACATCTCCTCCAAATCACTTTTCAAACTGGCCAATCAAGCTCTAAACCAAGGTCTTATTGGAACAACTGCCTCTCAGCAATCAACAACCTACTCACCAGCCTCAACCTCATATTAAACACCAAGAAAACCGAAATCCTCCTAATAGCCCTAGAAAACAGCATCCCGCTCAACCCCCCAACTTCCACCCAATGCTCTATCACTTCAATCGACCACACATCGCAAGTAAGAGACCTGGGTGTACTACTAGACAACCAACTCAACCTCAGCAAGTTCATAAACAATACTACCAAAGAATGCTTCTTTAAATTGCAAGTATTAAAAAAATTAAAACCACTTCTGCACTTCCGAGACTTCCGCCTGGTACTTCAATCCATCATCCTCCCAAAGCTGGATTACTGCAACTCACTCCTTCTGGGCCTTCCCGCTAGCTCCATCAAACCACTTCAGATGGCCCAGAATGCGATGGCCAGAATCCTTACAAACACCAACAAAAGGGAGCACATCACCCCATCCTCCAGAACCTTCACTGGCTGCCTATTAAATTCAGGATTCATTTCAAAGCCCTCATGATGATACACAAGGCCCTACACAACATCTCCCCCCTCAACCTAACTTTTCAACTGCAGCAGCACATTACTAAGAGACCGATAAGAAGTGCGTATAAGAACATGCTACACACCCAGCCGGCAAAAACCTCACTGAGGAAACGCGCCCTCTCCACTGCAGGTCCCCCACTTTGGAACTCGCTCCCTCCGGATCTCCGCCAAGAACCCTGCCTCATGACATTCAAAAAGAAGCTAAAGACTTGGCTTTTTGCCCAAGCGTTCCCGGAGAGCTAAGGCCCGATGAAGTCGATGACATTATAGACCCCGGCCCATCTATCCCACTGTACATATGTTTTTGAGTTGTACTTTATTTCTGCTAATAGTCTCTTTGAATGTAGTCCGTTTTATCTCTCTGCAAGTTCTTTTTCAATTTTTTCAACTTGTTCCAATGTATGACGCCCCAGAGGCGACTGTTTCAGTTCCTTGTAAACTGGTGCGATATGTATATTATACAGGAACATCGGTATAAAAAAACTAAAAATAAATAAATAAAAATTATTCCATTTATCCACCAAAGGTAGCAGGGCCTCCTCAGCAACCCGCATAACCTTATAAGGACTGATATAATTTTCCTGATAAATTATCATTATAAGTATTTTCTCAAAATCAGAAGTCATTCTTCTAACCCAATCTGATCTCTCAAGCTTAGCCACCATCTCTGGAATAAAACTTGACATCACAGATATATAGCCCTGTCCCGACATCAGTCTGCCAGTATTCTCTGAAAAAGCCAAACTATGGACAAACTGATTATTAACAACCAGCCACTCATGCTTCTAACTAACAAGGAATACTGGGCTCAGCTAAAAGGGATGAACAATCACTAACTGAGGGCTGTTTAAGCCACTTACCAGTCTTCAAAGAAAGAGCAAAAATAACACTCTGCAAAGTCTGCACTTGAAAGGCAAACTAAATCAAAATTGGCAGCCAAGGGTGGGTCAGAGATTGGCCTGCCATCCCTTGAGGAAAAGAAATTATCAGGTAAGCAGTAATTTTTCCTTCCTCTGCACTTGGGCAGGCCAATCCCCTTGACTGGGATGTACCAAAGCTACACCCTAACAGGGCAGGATGCTACCCGTGGTCCAGAACCCCTCCCATGTGAATGCGGCGTCCTCCTGAGCCTGAACATCCAAGTGGTAACTCTTGGAAAGGTGCGTAAGGATGACCAGATTCAGCAAATCTCACAGGAGACAATAATCAAATTTCCGCCACAATACGCCTGAGCCCTTGTGAAATGCAGTCCAATCTGCTTTGGCAAAGGAATCTTGGCATCCACATAAGCGGTCGAGTGACTTCCTTAACCCAGAGGGCTATAATTGCCCACATCACTGGTTCACCCTCTTTACCGCCACTGTGGAGCACAAACAGGCGATTAGACTTCCGAACGGATTTAGTAACTTCCAAGTACCGCAGCAATGACCCTTGATATCCAAGGTACTCAAGAGATTTATTTATTTATTTATTTATAGTTTTTATATACCGGAGTTCCTGTATACAATACATATCACTCCGGTTTACAGAGAACAGTAAGAACTACTGCCGGGGGCAGTTTACATGGAACAAATAATACTCACTCTCATCTCTGTCCCTGTCCAACATGGGCAGGGAAATGGATTGATTCAAATTAAACTCCAAAACCACTTTTGGCAAAAAAAGAAGGCACAGCCCAAAGCTGTGCTGCTCCTGGAGTCATATGCAGAAAAGGCTCACGACAAGAAAGAGCCTCGGAAGCTCGATGTGCAGAAAAGATTGCCACCAGAATAACCATCTTAAAGGTAAACAGCCACAAGGAAAGGATACACAGAGGCCAAAAGGTCGGACCCGCTAAGATGTTCAAGACCAGATTAAGGTCCCACAAAAGCACCAGCAGCTGCAAGGGAGAACGAAGATGCTTAACTCCCTTCAAAAACTGGACAACAGGATGGGAAACAAAGGTCCCCCATTAACTAACCTCCTCTAGAAAGTGAGGGCTGCCACTTGAACCTTCAAGGTGTTAAGGGCCACACCTTTATGCAATCCTTCCTATAAAAATTCCAAAATCAATGGAATGTCCACTTTGAGAGGCTGAGAACCTTGCTTCGCACACCAAGCCTCGAAAATCCACCAAACTCTCAAGTAGGCCAGAGACGTAGAACATTTCCTGTCTCTAAGCAAAGTGGAAATCACAGCAGGTGAATAACCACACCTTAACAACCTAGCCCTCTCAAGGGTCAAACCATAAGACAAAATCAACCTGGATCTTTGTGAAGAATGGGTCTCTACCTCAACAGAGGACTGCCCACTAGCAGGTTCTGGAGATTAGCATACCATGGCTTCTGGGGCCAATCCAGAGCCACCAAAAGTACGGTGTTGCCCTGATTGCAATCTTCCAAACAATCCTGTCTATCAGAGGCCAGGGTAGGAAGGCGTACAGCAAGCTGCCCCATGGCCACACTGCACAAGATCCCATCTGCAACTGAAAACCTGTGGAATTTTCGCATTCTTGAAAGTTGCCAACAAGTCTAGGTATATGGGCAGCCCCAGTGCTCCACTATGAGTTGAATGGCTTCATCCGTTAACTACCACTCTCCTGGGTCCAAGCTCCTCTGCTGATAAAGTCGGCCATTACATTGTACTTTCCAGCAATGTGGGAGGTGGATATGGCAAGTAGATGCTGCTCCGCCCATACCATAGCACATCTATCTCCTCCAACACCTGATGACTTCTGGTGCCGCCCTGATAATTGATGAGGGCCACCATTGTCACATTGTCTGACAGCAACCAGATCGACTGACCCTCTAGGCTCTTGGAAAAACACAGGCAAGCCAGCCACACTGCCCATGCTTCCAATCGGTTGATGCTCCATTGCTGTTCCTCGGCATTCCAGTGACCTTGCACCATCAACTCCTGACAGTCAGCCCCCCAACTCAGGAGGTTCGCATCCATTGTGAGCACTAAGAAAATCAGCATTTCCAAGAAAACACACTTCCGGAGATGATCTGCCTGCAACCATCATTGCAATTCTATGCTCCTAAAGGTACGAGAAGCCTCACCATGTAGTTCTGTGACTGTGGACTCCAGCAGGAAAACAACGTTCACTGAAGAGGCCGCATATGCACCCTCACCCAGGGTACAATCTCCAATGAGGCTGCCATCAAACCCAGGATCTGAAGATAAGACCATACTGTCACGAGATTGTCCTGATCAGGGTTTAAACTTGAGAGACCAACTGAATTTGACTCTCTAGCAGAAACACTCTTCCCTGATTTGTATCAAAATGAACATCAAGATACTCCAGTGTCTGAGACAGCTGTAGGTTGCTCTTGGACAAGTTCACCACCCAGTCTTGTCACCAGATACCTTGTGAGATGTCTGGTGACTTTTCGCCATGCTCTTGGCTCAGATCAACCAGTTGTCCAGAAATGGGTGAACTAGGATGCCATCCTTGCACAAAACTGATGCAAACTACCATCATGACCATAGAGAAGGTCCTGAAAGCAGTGGCCAGCCTGAAAGGCAAGGCTTGAAATTGATAACGACATCCAAGAATGGAAAACCTTAGGAACCATTGATGATCCTGACGAATGGGAATATGCAGATATGCCTCTGTCAGATCAGCTGCAAGCACGGGAGCTCTCTCAATAGCGTGAGCCCCTGTGCCAAAACGAGACCTGCACAACCTTCGGGCTGGCTGTGGTCCATGCCACTGGTGGGTGAATGCATTCAGGCATGGGCTGCCTAGAACAGGAATACTCTTGCCTTGGAACTTGGAACACACTTGGCTTGGAACAGGAACACTCGGATGTCCAGCACACACCAGGAAGTGAGTCCCAGCAATGCAATACTAGTCTCTAGAGTAGCCCTCCGGCTACTTGAAAGCCTTTTTGGATTGCTGCTTGGAAGCAGTTTGAGCATGAGGACAGACAGAGGCTGAGGACTCAAGACAAGATGTGACGAAGGCTTGGACATGACTCTGAAGATTTGGAACAAGGCAAAGATTCAGCACTTGGAACTAGACAAAGGCTCTGAAGAGAGCCAGTGCTGCTGCGTGCCCTGCACACCCCATGGGCTAGTTGCAGACCATAGCAATAACGCTACAGGCACTAGACTCAAAGGCTTGGAACAAGATGGAAGCTAAGAACTTGGAACATGACAAAGGCTCTGAAGAGGTCTGGGCCCGGTGCGTGCCCTATACAACCCATGGGCTGGTCACAAATGGCAATAGCAGTGCAGGCACTGGACTCAGAAACAAGATAGAAGCTGGAACAAGCACTCCAAAGACCAGGACAGGAACTCAGGAACTTGTAACTCAGACTCAGGAATTCAGGCTTCAGATTCAGAAACTCGGACTCAGGAATTTGGACTCAGACTCTAAAACCAGAGATGGATTTCCGAAGACTTGAACCAGCAAATGAAGACTCTGACAACTCTGGACAGGATGAAGTCTTGGAACCAAGAACAAGGTGAAGACTTAGATTCAGGAACAAAAGCAAATACTTGGATTCAAGAACAAGACTACAGGAACTAGGAGACTAGGAGATATGGAACAAACAACATAGAGGACCTTGAAAGTGTTAGCAGATCTTTGCAAAGGCCAGAAACAAAGATTGAAAAGCCCTTTTATAAGGCTGCAGGAAGGACATCATCAGGAGGGGCCACTGGGCTTTTCCCACCCCGGTCCCTTTAAATTGCAAGCTGAGGCACGTGCACACGCCTAGGAAGAGCACCAGGGCAGAAGCAACATTGGGTGAGCGACGGCATTGCTAGAGTCAGCGGTGTTCCAGCTACAAGGATGGCAGAGTGGCGTCCAGCCGCAAGGCTCACAGGCAGCAGCAGGGGCAGTGGCACTCCAGGCCGCAAGAGGAAGTGGCGTCAATGGCAGTCAGGCCCAGGCAGCATTGGGGCCAGTAGCACTCCTGCCGTGCAAGAGACAAGGCGACGTCTCTAGCCACAAAGATCAGATGCAGCGGCATCTCTCCCACCACAGTATGCAGAAATGGCAGAATTGAAGCGGGATGAGTGAGGCCACTTGTGGGCTCATCCGCGAGTGGTAGCGTAACAAGATCCAGAGATGTGAGGTAGTCCCCTGATTGTACCGCCATTATTACAGAGCGTACAATCTCCATTCGGAAATGAGTGACTCACAAATGACGATTGACTCCCTTGAGATCCAGGATGGGTGACGAGAGCCCCCTCTTTCTTGGGTATAGCAAAATAGATGGAATAGCAGCCTGTATTTTCTTGTGATTTGGGAACAGGAATTAGCCTTCAGATTCATCAGTCTTCTTAATGTAGTTTCCACTGCTATCATCTTCTGAGGGGAGTTGCACAGAGAGATCATAAAGGCATCCGGGGGGATGAGAAGAAATTCTAGAGCACAGCCATCCCAAATCATTTCTAGGACCCATTTCTGACAAAAGTGAGATAGGCAGCCGCCTATCTCCTACACCAGTAGATGAGTCCGCAAATCTTCATTGTGAAAATAGAGTGGCTCCACTCTCAGAGCCTGCATCCTTCCACAGCCTTTTGGGGCAAAATGACTGAGACCTACCGAATGAAAGGAAGTTCCCTGATAAGGATGAAATCGCCTGAAATCTTGAGAGCAGCCAGTGGCTCAAAAAGGCTGTGAAGCCGCTTCTTATCCTCTGGCAAACGAGGGACCTGAGCTTCCCCCATTTATTTGCCATTTTTTTCAACTCACTGCCAAACAAAAGAGAACACTTGAAGGGAAGTTTGGTGAAATTGGACTTAGAAAAAATGTATGCCAATGAATTGCACAGCCACACCTGACATCTAGCCGCTTTGACAGAAGCAACCCCTATGGTGGCAGTGCAAACAAGGTCACAGCCCGCATCTGCTAAGAAGGCCGTCCCAGTTCTATTAGACTATTACCGCTTTGCCATCCAAAACTGATCCCACAGACTCCTGAGAGGGATGCAGAGTAGCTCGAGCCTCCAGGGACAACAAGCAATGATTTGTAAATTCATTGCCATGGCCTCAAAGGCTTGTTTAAGGATAGTTTCAATCCTTCTATTCTGAGCGTCTTTCAGCGCTGCATCCCTTTCAACAGGAATGGTGGTTCGCTTAGTGACCAAACACACCAAGGCATCCACCTTTGGAAAATGCAACTGCTCTCTGGCCTGCAGACCCAAGGGATA